>NC_057724.1:37010886-37059323 GCF_004010195.1 Chiloscyllium plagiosum | reverse complement strand
TGCGCGTTGTGAGGGTGAGAGGTTGGAGTGGGGGAGGGAGGTAGACAGGTTGAGGCGGTTAATGTCCCGGCGGCAGTTGGAAATGAAGAGGTCAAGGGCAGGTAATAGGCCAGTGCAAGGTGTCCAGGTGGATGCAGTGTGTTGGAGGTGGGCGAAGGGGTCCTCGGAAGGTGGGCGGGAGTCCTGATTGTGATAGTAAGCTCGGAGGCGGAGGCGGTGGAAGAATTGTTCACCGTCACAGCGTGTATTAAATTCATTGATGCGTGGACGGAGGGGGATGAAGGTGAGTCCTTTGCTGAGGACTGATCATTCGTCCTCAGTGAGGGGCAGGTCTGGAGGGATGGTGAAAATTCGGCAGGCCTTCTTGACCATTCTATCCACCTGTGCAGCCACATTCAGGGTACAATGGACCTGAACTCCCAGATCTCTCTGCTCATCAACTTTTCCCAAGGCTCTTCCATTTACAGTATAGTTCACTCTAGAATTGCATCACCTCATATTTGCCCGGATTGAACTCCATCGGTCACTTCTCCGCCCAACTCTCCAGTCTTTCTATATTCCCCAGTATTCTTTGACAGTCCCCTATGCTTTCTGCTACTCCACCAATCTTCGTGTCATCTGCAAACTTACTTATCAGACCACCAATGCCCTCTTGATCATTTATGTATATCACACAATGGCCCCAGCACTGATTTCTGTGGAACACCACCAGTCACCTTTCTCCATTTTGACAAACTCCTTTCAAATACTACTCTCTGTCTTCTGTTGCTCAATCAGTTCTTTATCCACCTAGCTAGAACACTCTGCACACCATATGACTTCACTTTCTCTATTAGTTTACCATGGGGAACTTTATCAAACGCCTTACCAAAGTCCATGTATATGACATCTACAGCCCTTCCTTCATCTATCAACTTGGTCACTTCCTCAAAGAAACTCTATTAAGTTGGTAAGGCACAATCTCCCCTGCACAAAACCATGTTGCCTATCACTGATAAGCCCATTCTCTTCCAAATATAAATGGATTCTATCCATCAGTACCTTCTCCAGCAACTTTCTCATCACTGATGTCAGGCTCACTGGTCTGCAGTTATCTGGAATATTCCTACTACCCTTCTTGAACAGGGGAACAACATCAGCAACTCTCCAGTCCTCTGGTACTTCACCTGTGTTTAAGGCTGCTGCAAAGATATCTGTCAGTGGCCCAGCTATTTCCTCTTTTGTCTCCCTCAATGACCTGGGATAGATCCCATCCGGTCCTGAGGATTTGTCCACCTTAATATCCCTTAGCCTACCCAATACATTCTTCTTCCTTATGTCAATGTGATCCAGAGTAAACAAACTTCTATCTCTAATCTCAACATTCATCAAATCCCTCTCCTCAGTGAACACTGATGCAAAGTAATCATTCAGAATCTCACTTATTTTCTCAGGTTCGATACACAACCTTCCTTCCTTATCCTTTAGTGGACCAACCCTTTCTCTAGTTATGCTCTTGCTTCTTGTATATAAATAAAAGGCCTTGGGCGTCTCCTTAATTGTGCTAACTAAAGTTATTTCATGATGCCTTTTAGCCAGCTTGATTCCTCATTTAAGATTGGTCCTACTCTCCCGATATTCCTTCAAAACCTGTTCTGTTCTGAGCTACTTAGACCTTACGTACACTTCCCTTTTCTTCTTGACTTGTCGCACAATTTCTCCTGTCATCCAGGGTTCAGAAATCTTGCCTTTCCTTTCCCTTGTTTTCAAAGGGACATACCTATCCTGCACTATCTTCAACCTATCTTTGAAAGCCTCCCACATATCAAATGTGGACTTCCCTTGAAATAGTTGCCTCCAATCCACATTTCCCAGCTCCTGTCGAATTTTGATATAATTGGCCTTGGCCCAGTTTAGTAATCTTCCCTTAGGACCACTCTCATCTTTGTCTACGACTATTCTAAAACTTACAGAATTGTGGTCACTATCCCCAAAGAAATCTCCCACTGCAACTTTTACCACCTGGCCTGGTTCATTCCCCAATACCAGGTCCAATATGGCCCCTTTCCTAGTTGGACTACTGACATTCTGCTCTAGAAAACTTTCTTGAATGCTCCTTACAAATTCTGCCCCATCCAGACCTCTGACACTCGGTATATCCCAGTCAATGTTGGGAAAATTAAAATCTCCCATCACCACCACCCTGTTGCCTCTACATCTTTCCATAATCTGTTTACCGATTTGTTCTTCAACCTCACAGTTACTGTTGGGAAGCCTGTGGTACAGCCCCAATAATGTAACTGCACCCTTTTTATATCTCAACTCCATCCATAATGCCTCACTGCTCCATTCTATTCCATCTGCCTTTTCTTTGCCCACTCTCCTAGCCTGTCCAAGTCTTTCTGCAGCTTCCCTAATTCCTCAAAGTTACCTATCCCTACATCCATCTTTGTGTCATCTATAAATTAATGATCAGTTCCTTTGTCCAGATCATTAATATAAACATGAATAGTTGTAGTCCCTGACCCCTGCAGAATTCCACTCGTCACTGGCTGCCATCCTGAAAAAAAAACATGTATCCCTGCCCTCTGTCTTCTGCCAGTCAACCAAACCTCTATCCATGCCAGTACCCTGACCCTAAAAACATGGATTCTTATCTTATTTAGCAGCCTCCTCTGCAGCACCTTATCAAAGGCCTTGTGGAAATCCAAACAGTTCACATCCACTGGCTTTTCTTTATCTAACTTACTCATTACATCTCCAAAGAATTCTAACAGATTTGTCAGGCATGACCTCCCTTTGATGGAGCTGTGTTGACTCAGCCTTATTTTGCCATGCACTTCCAAGTACTCCATAGCCTTTAATAATGGCCTCTACAATCTTACCAATGACCAGGGTCAGGCTAACAGGCTATAGTTTCCTGCCTTCCTCTTTTCTTAAATGGGGGTATTACAGTCGCCATTTTCCAGTCCTCTGGGATCCTCCCTGACTCCAGTGATTCCTGAAAGATCATCACCAATGCCTCTATAATCACCTCAGCTATCTCCTTCAGAACCCTGGGGTGAAAGCCATCTAATCCAGGTGACTTATTCAACATCACCCTTTCAACTTCCCCAGCACCTTCCCATTAGTGATGGCCAGTGCAGTTATTTCTGCCCCTCAACTCTCTTGAGTTTCGAATGCCTTCACCACTCACAAAACCACATGTTTGCGAAAGAAATATAGATTGCAAAGTATATTATCCCACCTTGATTCATCCTTTCAGAAATATTTTACAATTCCCACCTGCATATTTTCCTGCTTGTAACTTGTAGTTCTTTAATAATTCTGGGGCCTGTGGCTGTGGTTAAAATCCCTATGAAGACTAACAACTTTTACAAAGAAATTTGAATTTCCACTCACCTACTCAAAGGACCACATCAGAAGGTTTTGAGTAGAGTAACGGTATTGTCACTCAGTTAGTAAAACAAAGATCCAGGTGAAGCCTCTGTAGACATAAGTTCAAATCCCATGAGAACAGCTGTAGGTATTTAAACTCAATTAATGAAGATCTGACATATAAAGCTATAAAGGGACTATCTTTAATCATTGTAAACATCCACCCACCAATGGTCAGAGAAGGAAATCTATTATCTTTACGTGGTCTGGCTTATATCTGACTCCAGGCCCACAGCAATGTGGTTGACTCTTCGCTTCTAGGCTGTTTTAGTCAGCACTTTAATTCAATGGGCAATTAGGGATAGGGAAAAGAAAAACACTTGGCCCTGTCTGTGATATCCACATCCCATTAAAAGAATAAAAATCAACAAAATTTCACTTTTTAAAACAGTTATTATTACAAATACATTAAAAGCAACAACAACTAAACATTATAGGACAATATGAAAATTCCAATTAAATGCCATTTTGATGTGAAACCACAAGAAAATAAGAACCAGGAACAGGAGTAGACAATTTCTTACAAGCCTGTTCCACCATTCAATATTATCACGGCTTATTCTCATTGGATTCAGCTCCAGTTCCCATAATCCTTCAACCCTTTACTAACTATAGATCTATCTCCTTTTTAAATTTACTCACTGTCCCAGCATCCATTGCAATTATAAGATTCCCAACCTTTTGAGAGAAGTAATTCTCCTCATTTGTTTTAAAATTTGTTATCCTGTATCCTTAATCTATAACCTCTCATTCTAGCTTGCCCCACAAGAGAAAACATCCTCTTTATGGCTACTTTATCAATCCCCTTTAGCATCTTATATACTTCAATTAAATATCCTCTCATTTTTCTAAACTCCAGAGAGTATAAGCCTAAGCTGTTCAATCTCTCCTCACAAGAAAAACTCCTCATCTCTGGAAATGAATCTAGTTAACCTCTTCTGAACTTCCTGAAATGCAATTACTTCCCTCCTCGAGTATGCAATGTTCCAGGTGTGGTCTCATCAATGCTATATAAATTTGCAGTAACACTTTCCTACTTTTATACTCTTCCTTTAGAATAAATGCCAACATTTCATTTGCCTTCCTTATTACGTGATGTACCTGAAAACTAGTTTTCTGTGATTCATGCAAGAGGACACCAGAGCACTTTGAAGTTTCTCTTGATTTAGATATTTTGCCTTTCAATTCTTCCAACCAAAAATTGATATCCTCAGAACTCCATGTTAAACTCCATCTGCCAAATTTTTGCACCTTCACCTTACCTATCCATATCTATTTGAATTTTTACATGGCACCTATGTTCCCACCTATTGTACTATCATCTACAAATTTACGTACCGTATATTGTATCCATGTGGCCAAGTATTTACTACAGATTATAACTAATTAGGACCCAAGATCAAGCCCTGTGGCACTTCACAATATATCTTACAATCAGAAGAAGACCCATTTATCCTAACTATCGGTTTTCTGTTGGTTGGCCAACCTTTCATCCAAACCTATATATTACCCCTAATCCCTTGAGATCTGACCTTGTGTATTAACCTTTTCTGTGGCACTTTATCAAATATCTTCTGGAAGTTCATATATACTACATCTACAGGATTCCCATTGTCCAACTTGCTTGTTACATCTTCAAATAACTTTGGATAATTAGTCAAACATGAGTTATCCTTCATAGAATCATGCTGTCTCTGATGGATTGCATTTTGACTTTTCAACTGTCCTATTATTAATTCCTTATTAATAGATTCTAACACTTTCCCAATGACAGTTATTAAAGTAACTGGTCTGTAGTTTCCTACTTTCTTGCTTTCTGCCTCCCTCCCTTTTTGCCTAATTTGATTTATTATTAAATAGGATTGACTTAGTAGACAACAGTAATAAACTAAACTAAATATATGACTTCTCAACTTCCTAACATGACATAAAATCCCTTTTACACATTTGTACATCATACTACATTCTTTGCTGATTGAAGTCCTTGCAGAGACCAGTGCAAAGTTACTCCCCAGTTCCAGTAGGCTTGCTTCTCCCAATTTCACTGAGTCATAAAGTCCAATGTTTATCAAATCCATTTCCCCAGTTCGATGAGGTCAATTAAGAGGTCACCACTGCAAAGTTTGTGCTGGTTTATATGGTGCTGGTAAATGTCAATATGAGATCCCCATTTAGTACTTGCATCAAAGCAGACATTGAGAGATATCCTGTTATCTGTGATGCTCACAGAGCAAATTCAATAAATTTTACTGAGTCAGTGCTGTTTGACCAATCATTTGGTCATGAGCCATTGCAGATTACTTAGTTTCAATTGTCTTCTTTTCACCTTACTGCCTTCGAGTAGATGTGTTGCAGATTACATTTTAACATTGCAATCAATTCATTTCTGACAGTCTTTTGTTGCTTGTCACATCCGCTTTGAGTCATAGAGTCATAGAGATATACAGCACAGAAACAGACCATTTGGTCCAACTTGTCCATACCGACCTGGGAATAGGTTTGTCAGTAGTGCTGGGTAGCTGTGCAAAAGGTATGACAGGGGACAGACAGTCATACACAACCAGCTGTCTCTTTAAGATCTGCACATGCACTCCTTCATCACAATCTTAAAAGGTACTGTGCAGTGCAACAAATGGGTGGACACAGCATAGGGAAATTACAGGAAAGATTGACTGGCAGCCCTGTAAATATCAAATGGTAGATTATTATCTGGGGAGGTTATACAGTCTACGGCAGTCCTGGACATCACAACTTAATATATAAAAAATCTTGGTTGATTCTAATAGCAAATATCATAGAATCACTACAGCGTGGAAACAGGCCCTTCATCCCAACAAGTCCACACGACCCTCCAAGGAGTATCCCACCCAGACTCATTGCCCCATTCTTTTACTCTACATTTACCCTTGACGAATGTTCCTAATCTACACATCCCTGATCACTATAGGCAATTTAGCATGGCCAATTCATCTAATTTGCACATCTGTGGATTGTCGGAGGAAACCAGAGCACCCGGAGGAAACCCACGCAGACATGGGGAGAATGTGCAAAGTCCACACATTCAGTCGCCCAAGGTGGGAATCAAACCTGTGTCCCTGGTGTTGGGAGGCAGCAGTGCTAACCACTGAGCCACCATGCCACACTTTTACTCCAATGCTGTGATACAGCTTGAATATTTAACTTCACAAATATTAGTCATATAATCAATTGACTGTTGCCAGTTGAAACTCAGGAAGGTTTTAACTTACAGTGATCACACTGTTCTTGAGTTTTAATTGGTGGATAGAACTCAAGAATCAATGCACCAATTTTCCTTGTGTATTTCTTATTTTTAGAAGCTACAAACTCATTTGGAAATAGAAACTATTTTATATACGAAGTGTGGGATAGAAAAACAATGAACAGAATTTATTGCTTTCCTATCATGTGACCTGTTGATGGCGGAAGGTGAATTAAATCAGGCAGGAGCAGAATCCACTGTCCATTGCCTCCACTCCAATTAAGTTCACAGCAAAAAGGCCAATGGACAGCCTTCTTGCCACGGTATTAGTTGAGGCCTATGACAAACAAAATCCTATGGGGATGCTTGTGTACTCCTGGAGAAGGGGAGATATCTCATTCAAAGGGACTCATTACCTGATTGAAAGACCTGGCATCAAGAGGTGATAGCCCAGTGAGAGCCACACTCTTGTTGTTGTTGCAAGCACCTCTTGCCCTATAACTCCTCCCATCGTTACTTAGCTAGGGGCCAGGGATCCAGCAATGAGCCCCCAGATGGCTGTTGTAGGGGCAGCTGCCAGGACTTCCCCAGGACTGGCATTCAATAGGCCCATTATTCCCTGATTGTTTGGCAACTCTTGGTGGAGGCTCTAGGAGGCTTCCCAAATTCTTTTCCACTTTGATCCTACTTTGAGGCTTGAGACTCATTGTGACCCCTTAGTGAGAACTGAGAAGTGGATGGAGTTGCCCATAAGAGCGGGAACCTCTTTGTGAGAGCAGGGGTGCAACTATTAAAACTTGGTCACAGCTCCATTGTGGCCAATGCTGACTTGAAGCTTGCAACCCAAAGATTTCAGCTAGCAGCCCCATTTAAGATCCCAACGTTGGGAAGCCTGACTCTGGAGTCTTGGATCCTTGGGAGGCCTGCTGCTGTCAACTCAAGTGGCTGAGTAGCAATTAATATAGCAGGCCTTTACTATAACAGGCGATGTAAATTGTTGCCAGTTGGTGAATCCTTCATTAAATATAGCCCAATGTTGGTTATTGTAGATTGTAGATCTATCTGGTCTCTGTGTTATTACATTCTTCTACAACAGTGTCATATCTTGCAACTGACCAAGACCAGAGTATTGTTGACCACATCACATTATGACTGAAGCAAAGTACTATGGGTTTTGGAATTCTGAATTAAAAGTAAGAAATTTTGGAAGTACTCAACAGGTCTGGTTGAATCTGTGGAGAGAGAAACAGTTAATATTTCTGATGAGATCTAATTAACTTCATGCAAATGAAAGAAAGGGTTAAAAAAACAACAAAAGGGAAATCTGTGATACAGTGGAAGATTGGAGAGTTTAAATGACAGAAGGGTTAATTGTGTAAGGCCTAGGTGAGTAGAAATAGGAAGGGCAAAAATAAAAATGAAAAATAATGAACAGTTGAAAATAAAAAAAAGCAAAAAAACACAAGAGAAGATACAAATCCTGCCAAGGGAAAAAAGAGACAAAATGGGAGGAGTTAATTGGGGAGTGGCCCAAGAATGCTGAAAAGAGAGAAGATGTGTTCGTAAATTGGAAAAGTATTGGAATTGATTATTGAGAAAGTAATAGCAGAATATTTGGCAAATTATAATCTAATGAAGCAGAATCGGCATGGATTCAAGTAAGCGAAATTATGCCTGATTAATTTATTAGCGTTTCTCCAGGAAGTCTCAATTAGAGTGAATAGAGGGGAATCAATAGATGTGTTGCATTTAGACTTCTGAAAGATGTTCTACACAGTATCTCACATGGAAGATTAAGTCATAAAATAAGAATCCATGGTATTGGAGGTAGTATATTGGCATGGATGTAGAATTGGCTAATGGGCAGAAAAGAGTGAGTAGAGATAAAGTGTTCTATTTCAGGTTGGCAACCTGTAGCCAGTGGGATTTTGAAGAGATCAGTGCTGGGAATGCAACTGCTTACCATATATATTAATGACTTGGAGGAAGGGAGCAAATGTAGCCAAGTTTGCAGTTGACACAAAATAAAGGGGAAAGCAAGTTGCAAGAGGGGTACAAATAGTTTACAGAGAGATATTGATAGGTTTAAGTGGGCAAAATGTTAGCAAATGGAGTATGATGTGGGAAAATGTGAAGTTGTTTGTTTTGGAAGGAGAACAAAAGACCAAAGTGTTATTTCAATGGAGAAAAGCTGCAGAAAACTGCAAAGGGACTTGGGGAAACTTGTGCATGAAACATAGAAAGCTCACAAACAGGTGCAGTGGGTAATCAGGAAGGCTAGTGAAATGTTGGCCCTTATTTCAAGGGAGTTGGTACATAAGTGTAGGGAAGTCTTACTGCAACTGTAGAAGGTGCTGGTGATACCACATCTGGTGTACTGAGAGCAGTTTTGATCCCCTTACTTAAGGAAAGATATATTTTATTGGAGGCAGTTCAGAGAAGGTTTACTAGGATAATCCCATGTATGAAAGGATTGTCCTATAAGCAAAAAGCTTAATAGGCTGGAACTGTGCTCTCTGGAATTTAGAAGAATGAGAGGTAGTATCATTGAAACATACTGGATTCTTAAGGGGCTTGACAGGGTAAATGGTGACAGGATGTTTCCCATCACAGGACAGTCTAGGACTGGAGAGCAGAGTCTCAGATAAAATGGCATAAATTTAAGACTGAGGTAAGGAGAGTTTCTTCTCTCAGAAGATGAGTCTTTGGAACTCCTTACCACAGAAAGCAATGGGGATAGAGTCCTTATGTATTTTTAAGGTCAAGATAAGTGGATAGATTCTTGATCAGTCAGAGAATCAAGGTTTAAGGGGAAAACACAAGAAAGTGAACATAAGGAATATCGGATCAGTCATGATCCTACTGAAGAGCAGAGCAGGATCAAGGGATAGATTCCGGCCTTTTCCTGTTCTTATTTCTTATGGTCTTACGGCTCACAAACTGGAAGTGACAGAAATAGCAGAAATGTTGAATATTGCCACTGGGGGAATGGAAATTGAGGGCAAAGTGAACCTATCATACTTCGCAACTGGGTGGAAGGGCCAAGAGCTGTATTGGAATTGAAGAGATGGACAAAGTCCATGTCATCCCTGGTGTTGGGGGTTGTAGAGGAGCAAAGGAAGACTTATCAAAGTCGAAGGTATGGAAGATATATTAGAATAGATGTGGGGAAACTGGGAGAATAGACTCGAGTACTGACAAGAAGTGATGTGGGAAGAAGTATAGTCAGGGACATTGTGGAAATCATTAGGCTGACAGTGTCCATTAGTTGATAACTGGAAACTTGATAATTCCCAGAAATAGGGTCAGAATAGCTGAGGAAGTAGGAAGGTAAGGGGTGAATTGAGGAGGAACCAGAGGAAGAGAAGATAAGGGTGAAAATTGAAAGCAAAAATGAGTACATTTTCCAATTAAGAGCTCCAGAACACTAGGCAAATCAATTCCTATTGTTTGCCATGTTCTATTGCCTCCCTCTAATGTATGAGTTTTTCCCCACATATGACTGTCCATCTCCTATTGGGTTTTGTATATACTCTTCACTGTATAAATTATGGTGGGAAAGTGGTAATGAAGGGAACTGACCTCTGGTGTATGTCACACCAAATTCTGCACCATTAGTTACAGCAATGTCATGGTGTCAATCATAAAAAAACCACATACACAAGAGGAGGAAGTGAGGACCACAGATGGTGGAGATCAGAGTCAAAAGGGTGTGCACACCCTTTTGACTCTGATCTCCACCATCTGTAGTCCTCACTTCCTCCTCTTGTGTATGTGGCTTTTTTATGATTGACGCCATGACATTGCTGTAACTAATGGTGCAGAATTTGATGTGACTTGATAGAGAGTAATTTTTGCATAACTGCATTTGTCTTCCATGGTTAAATATTATCTTTCTATTTTACACCATTAAGTGTGCGTTTCCATACTCCTGTTTCTATAACAGTAACGATGGTAGAATCGAGTTGTAGAGTGGAACCACTGACAACAGGCAGACAGAGAGAGAAGTTAGAAGATAGTTACATTTTTTCCTGCTCCACACAGTTATCCCTGGTGAACTCAAGGATCTATCCTTGGCTCTGTCCTATCTCTCATCTATAAACTGTCCTTTGGTGACATCATCTGAAAATGTAATGTCAGTTTTCACGTGAGTACTAACGACACTCTAGTTTCTCTGGACCCTTGTACTGTTGCTATGAAACTAGATTCCTTATTTGACAGTTCACACCAGATGTGTAAAATTTTCTTTTCATTAAATATTGGAAAGACTGAAGCCATTGGGTTTGTTCCCTCTCCTTTACCTCATTGCTAGTTACATCTGCGTTCCTGGCAACTGACGTTGAATTAGATTGTTCACAACCTCAGTGTCACAGTGGACTCAAGGTAAGCTGTAACTGCACATTCATGTTTAAACTGAGATAACATACTTCCACTTCTGCAGCACCGCTGGCATTTCTCCCAGTCTCAACATATCTGCTGTTGGTATCCCTAATCATGCCTTTGCTATATCTGGATTTGATTAATGAATTGCTGACTGATCTCTCTTATGTCTTGTCCTCTCTAAACGTGAGGTCATCTGAAGCTCTGCTGCCAATGTCTTAACCTGCTCGAAATGCAGTTACCTATCGCATTTCCGACGCCCCTCCCCCAAGTCCCTCCTCCCTACCTTTTATCTTAGCCTGCTGGACAAACTTTCCTCATTCCTGAAGAAGGGCTTATGCCCGAAACGTCAATTCTCCTGTTCCCTGGATGCTGCCTGACCTGCTGCGCTTTTCCAGCAACACATTTTCAGCTCTAAATGCACTTCACCACATTGACCTTTATTCCATCACTGATGACCATCACCTCAATTTTGAAATTCTCATCCTTCCTTTCCAGTGCGTCAATGACCAGTTGGTCCCTACAAATCCCCTTCAGACCTATGATCTGTGCTTCTTTAACTCTGGCTTTTTGAGTAGTTTACTTTTAATCACTTTTCTCTTGGGGCTGTGCTTTCATTTGCCTCAGTCCTAAGGTCTGAATTTTGCTCTTAAATATCTCTGCCTCTCTACCTTTCTTTCCATAAGGCTTGGTCAGAGAGATTTTTGGTCAACTGGTCTAATGTTTCTCAATGTCAGATTCTGTTTTATAATTCTCCTATGAGGTATATTGAGATATTTTAGTTTGTTAACAGCAGTAGATGATACAGCTGGTTGTTATTGGTGTTAAATGTGTTCTGTGTGCTAACATAAGCTGTGCAATAGAGGGAGCTACTTATAGATGCTGCAGTGCAGAATTTGTGTTCAGATAAATTACAATGCAGTATGTGCACGAACAGTCACCAGGTGACGCTGTGTTATACATTTCCTGGTGTACAGATTATTGTCACGTGTTTTTTAATTACTTGTCACCTTGTGTGGATGATGGCACATCAGATATTTGATCAGCATGAAATTTATATGGAGTGAATGATTGAATCCCTAGACTGCAGAAGGAGGTCATTTGGCCCAATGGATCTGCACTGACCTTCCAAACAGCATCCCACCCAACCCCATATCTGTCATTTACAATGCATCATCCACCTAGCCTGCACAATCCTGGACAATACAGGCAATTTAGCATGGCCAATTCACCTTACCTGCAAATCTTTGAACTGTGGGAGGAGACTGGAGTACCCGGCAGAAACACATGCAGACAAAGGGAGAATGTCTAATTTGCACACAGGCAATTACCCAAGGTCGGAATTGAAGCTGGGTCCCTGGTGCTGTGAGGTAGTAGGGTTAACCACTGTGCCACCATGTCATCCACAAATGGGATCTTTCTTTTCACTAATTCAAGTTTGACAGAAAACATTCACAATGATGATCATCTCAATCGTTTTAAATTTATTACAAAGGTGAGTGTTGAACTCTTATCAGGTCATTTATAATGGTAAAGAAGCCAAAGTTACAGTGATTAAACTACATGGATCAGGTGAAATAGCTCTCAAGATTGAAAGCACAATGCAAAGCAATGTCGCAGTACAAAGGCTGTAAGATAGTAGAGAATATTTTCCTTGTTCATCATCAAGATAGCTCATTCTTGAACATTCAGGCAGGTTTTAACCTCAACCATCTTGAATTAGTAGAAGGAGTTCATGGTTACAATGGACAGCAAACAAGCCAACAGAGCCGAATACCTATCCAAAAATAGCTCTGTCAAAAAAACTGGTCCTGGCACAAACATTGTTGAACAATTGGTCAAGGGGCAACGAGTATAAGATTTCAATGGGTGTCCTAGAACCATGGCAGAACCAAAATAAGTTTTAAATCTGTATAGATAAAGATGGCAAAAGAAATATGTTTCTCGTGGCCAAGAGGAACTTATGGGCACCAAGCTAAGATGAATTCAAAATAAATTTAACAGAATGAAAGACTGCTTGAAAATCTGCTGGTATTGTGTTGAAGAATGACCAGACCAAAAGACCAGTAACCAAGACCACACACTTTGAGCACTAGCAGCAATTCACATTGATGACTTACTAATATGTGACAGAAAAGTAATATTTCCAACTTCCCTTTGGGAAAATATCCTGAAACAGTGACACCTGGAATAATTAGGGATTGCTAGGTATACAAGCAAGGGTCAGTTAGTGGTGTAGTGGCCAATGATGTCAAGGACGATAGAAGATTTCATAACCTATTGTGAAATCTGTGTTTACAGAGAACTTTCAGGAGTGGGAAACAGTCCGATCATTATTTAAAATAAAATTCAGCAAAATATTTATTCAAATAAGCTGACAATGCATATACAACAAGGTCAGTTCATTCGTCACTGGACTAGTAACCCAGGGGGAAGTGAGGACTGCAGATGCTGGAGATCAGTTGAGAGTGTGGTGCTGGAAAAGCACAGCAGGTCAGGCATCATCCGAGGAGCAGGAGAATTGATGTTTCGGGCAAAAGCCCTTCATCAGGAATGAGGCTATTGCCCAAAATGTCGAATTTCCTGCTCCTCGAATGCTGCCTGACCTGCTGCGCTTTTCCAGCACCACACTCTTGAATAGTAACCCTGGAGCGCAGGCTAATGCCTGGGGACATAGGTTCAAATCCCAACTGGTGGAATTTAAAATCAATAATAAATCTGGAGTATGATATGGTCTCAGTGATGATGACCATGACAACAAGCACTTGATTGTTGTAAAAACCTGCCTATTTCATGAATGTCCTTTTGGGAAGGAATTCTACTGTCCTTATCTGCTCTGCCCTACATGTGACGCCAGATCCACAACATTGCAGCTGACTCTTAACTCCCCTCTGAAATGGCCACTCAATTCAAGGCCAATTAAAGTTGGCGACAAATGCTGTTCTTGCCAACGATGCCCATGTACGGTGAAAGAACAAAGAGAAAAGAATTTGAGTCTTGGTGCACCCACTGATGCTGGCTGTTTCAGCAAAAGTGGCAGAAATTCAGCCCTCACATGTGGCTGATCAGGTTAACAATGCTACCTCATGCATTTTCCCAGTAATACTTCAAATTGTTTAAAAGTTACAAAATGCTAAATTTCTGAAAAATGAATTGACTTGATTAGAGCCAGATAAGTCCCATTTATTTTCTTTATTCTCCTATTCATCAGTGACTCACACTGTGCTACCAATAAGTCTTTAGTCTGTTTTAAGATGAGGGGGCTGAAACATCTCCACAAAGGCAGGTCTCCCATCTCCAAGTCACTCTTTAGTTACATATGAAAAGTACTTGACACTGATCCAGCTCTCCCAGAGCAAACAGGATGACTGGCACTCCTGTTTATATCTGTCATCCAGGGCCCCTTGATTGGACCACTTGACAGCCCCAATTAGGGAACTCATATTCTATGATGTCCACCTGGCTGACCTCATAATAATCACTATATGGATAATGATTAGATTAGATTAGATTCTCTACAGTATTGAAACAGGCCATTTAGCCCAAAAAGTCCACACTGACCCTCCGGAGAGACCCATTCTCCTACCCTATATATACCCCTGACTAATGCATCTAACACTATGGGCAATTTAGCATGGCCACTTCACCTGACCTGCACATCTTTGGATTGTAGGAGAAAACCGGAGCACCCGGAGGAAACCCACGCAGAGACAGGGAGGATGTGCAAACTCCACACTGACAGTCGCTTGAGGCAGGAATTGAACCTGGGTCCCTGACGCTGTGAGGCAGCAGTGCTAACCACTGAGCCACCATACTGCCCAATGGAGAGTGTTGGAGGATCAGGGTGACCTTATAGAGGTTTATAAAATCATGAAGCGCACAGATAGGGTGAAAAGCCAAGGTCTTTTCCACGGGGTGGGGGAGTCCAAAACTAGAGGGCATAGGTTTAAAATGAGTGGGGAAAGATTTCAAAGGGAACTACAGGGCAACGTTTTCATGCAGAGGATGGTGCATGTATGGAATGAGCTGCCAGAGAAAGTGGTAGAGGCTGGTACAATTACAACATTTAATATTCATCTGGATGGGTATATGAATAGGAAGGGTATAGAGGGATATGGGCCAAGTGCTAGCAAACAGGACTAGATTAATTTAAGATATCTGGTCGGCATGGATGAGTTGGACCGAAGGATCTGTTTCCAAGCTGTATAGCTCTATAATTCTGTGACTCTAAATCTGTATATAAGGAATTATACATACACAGAGCGTATGTATAAATTTGGGAGCTCTATAGCTTAAGAATCTTGACAACATGGCAATTGTTTGGTACAGATTTGCTGGAATGTTACAGTGATGATAAAATAAAGTTATTTTAGGAAAAATGTACGTAGATATCAATAAAGCAGGATGAATTCAATGGGCTAAATATCCTTTTATGAAATCACAGAAATAGCACGTATAGAAGGAGGCTCTTAAGGCTGCACTGGCTCTTGCAAAGCAGCATCAAGTCTCAATCTTTGCCAAGACTCCTTTACATAAATTGATTATGGAATCAATTTATGTAAAGGGGCAGCACAGAGAGATCTGGGTGTTCTTGTACACCAGTCAATGAAGGCAAGCATGCAGGTACAGCAGGTAGTGAAGAAGGCTAATAGCATGCTGGCCTTCATAACAAGAGGAATTGAGTATAGAAGCAAAGAGGTGCTTCTGCAGCTGTACAGGGCCCTGGTGAGACCACACCTGGAGTACTGTGTGCAGTTCTGGTCTCCAAATTTGAGAAAAGACATTCTGGCTATTGAGGGAGTGCAGCGTAGGTTCACGAGGTCAATTCCTGGAATGGCAGGATTACCTTACACTGAAAGACTGAAGCGACTGGGCTTGTATACCCTTGAGTTTCGAAGATTGAGAGGGGATCTGATTGAGGCGTATAAGATTATGAAAGGATTGGACACTCTGGCAGTAGGAAACATATTTCCACTGATGGGTGAGTGCCGAACCAGAGGACACAGCTTAAAAATACGGGGTAGACCATTTAGGACAGAGCTCAGGAGAAACTTCTTCACCCAGAGAGTGGTGGCTGTGTGGAATGCTCTGCCCCAGAGGGCAGTGGAGGCCCACTCTCTGGATTCATTTAAGAAGGAGTTGGATAGAGCTCTCAAAGATAGTGGAATCAAGGGTTATGGAGATAAGGCAGGAACAGGATACTGATTAGGAATGATCAGCCATGATTATATTGAATGGCGGTGCAGGCTCGAAGGGCTGAATGGCCTACTCCTGCACCTATTGTCTATTGTCTACTCCTGTAATATTTCTTCCTTCTGTTCTATAAGCTGTACTTTGTTGGAATTAACTGATGTCAGCAATGGGGAGTCATTTTGTGATAAACCTGTCAGTGAGCTGATAGGAACTGGGTGGCTTTGCTTGCTTTTGTTTATGGTGTGCTTTGACACGGTGACATTGCTCATACCGCTGGTTGCAGTTATGTTGTTATTCTTACATGGCAGTTTGGAAATATTATGCAGAGAAATGAAGCAATTGTAAATTATAAAGAAACAGTACCTGATATTTCTTCTGATGGTGCCCAGTAACATCAGAAATATTCTGGGGAAAAAAGGGATAAAAATGTAAGGAATTAGCAAGGCTTGACTCCAGCGAACAAAAGAAGTATGTTAGCATTTAGGGGTAAATACAATTTATGAGAACTTAAAGCTGAATCTCCACATTTTTGGTTAACGTATTTTTGAATGAAATTCATGGCACACCTGGTCCACCATAGCCCATGATGACTGTTCACACAATCTTTCATTTTTCATTTCATTGATTAGCAACTGGTCTGTGACACACATCTTATGGAATTGTGCAACAGAATGAGTGGATGTGTTCACCACAGCTGGGTCTTTGTGATGTTCACACCATTGGGACCACATTTGAATCTAGTTCTACAGCACATCAGATACAGCAAGGCAGGAACTTCCCTTCACATTGTGGTATTCCAGCATTATCCCTGAGGAAATGTCGGAAATGTAAGAATGTTTTCTGTTTTTACAAACTCTGCAAACTTGTGATAGGCTGGATGAACAGCAATAACACCTTGCACTTGTCACAAGGCAGTATTGATGGAGAATCCCACTGCCCAGACTGCAATCCAGATTCTTCTTCTATTGGGGGAAGGGCATAACAAGTGTGATCTGGAGAAAATTACATCAGTGACATTCTAAATGCATTTGTAGGTGGAGGATTGAAGATGCCACACAGGTCCCAAGTTGCTCCTTTAAATGAGCCATCAACAAAAACATTCAGAGCAGTTGTAAACTTGACAGCCACTTGGATGTGTTGGCCATCAATTCCCTCCAAGTGCAAGACTTTTCTCAGCAGATGATATGGTAATGATGGCTGGGGACGTCCTTAGTCAGGACTTGCACCGGGTTTCCCGGAGCTGGTGAAAAGGTCAGTCGATGCAGGGTCTGTTAATTCACTTTTACCATCTTAGGGGATCTTCACCTGCTATTTCTCCATCTGGAGGCTGTGCAGGAGATGCTAGAAGTCACTGTTATTGTTGGGCTTACTAATAACACTACAATTGCTTTCTGCTGTATGCTGTCTTTGTCTGTCCAGCAAGACCACAAGGAATGCACCAAGTGTGATGTCCATGAAGCATCATGACATGGCCTGATGCATTGTGCCAAGGAGGTTTTGGAAGGAGGTCAATAACATGCCTCAGTTAGATTCTCTGATGTCAGAAACTTCTCCAGGATTATGTTGCAGAACCAGTGCCTTTACACTACATTGGAGGAGTGGGATTCTGGCATTAATCCAATGTCACTACACGGGTAGTGCCTCCCACCCGCCCTCCTCCTCTAACCTAATAATTTCTCCAGGATTATGTTGCAGAACCAGTGCCTTTACACTACATTGGAGGAGTGGGATTCTGGCATTAATCCAATGTCATAGCACTCACTTTTTTAAAAAATGTCATTGTTGGGTCTCACACAATGTGTTAGATTAGATTTCTTACAGTGTGGAAACAGGTCGTTCGGCCTAACCAGTCCACACCAACTCTCTGAAGAGTAACCCACCCAGACCCATTTCCCTCTGACTAATGCACCTAACACTATGGGCAATTTAGCATGGCCAATTCACCTGACCTGCACATCTTTGGACTATGGGAGGAAACTGGAGCACCCGGAAGAAACCCACGCAGACACAGGGAGAATGTGCAAACTCCACACAGTCAGTCACCCAAGGCTGGAATTGAACCTGGGACCCTGGTGCTGTGAGGCAGCAGTGCTAACCACTGAGCCACCATGTCACACAAAATTGCATTCTGTTTAGATTACTTACAGTGTGGAAACAGGCCCTTTGGCCCAACAAGTCCACACTGACCCTCCGAAGAACTACCCACCCAGACCTATTCCCCCACATTTACCTCTTCACCTAACACTATGGGCAATTTAGCATGGCCAATTCACCTGACCTGCACATCTTTGGACTATGGGAGGAAACTGATGCACCCGGAGGAAACCCACACAGACACGGGAAGAATGTGCAAACTCCACACAGACAGATGCCTGAGGCAGGAATTGAACCTGGGTCTCTGGCACTGTGAGGCAGCAGTGCTAACCACTGTGCCACCGTGCCATGTTCTGTAGTTGTAGTTTAGTGTGAGAATGTGACAGCGCCAAAGTGTTTGTTTCAGAAATGGTAAACCTATATGATACATTTAAGTTAGCAACTGAATAAATTTACTTATGATATGACAAGGAGACAATTAGTATAAATTATAAAATGGTCACAATAGCTGGAGGGCTTTTTTTTAAAGTTCATTCTTGTAAAAAAGAACAACCTGTGAATGAATTTTATGCCAGATAGGTGGTATTGCTGAATCAGTGGATGCATGATTAGTGCAACTATTTCTAGCAGGCCTGTAATTCAAAGAGTTATACTCTACCCTCAGAGAGACTAACAATAACTTACCCCACCCACTCTGAATGCTATGGTCACCAATGTGTCTTGTTATTGCACAGTTGACTTTGGATTAACAATGACAAGGTTTCAGCTTTGTGTCCTTGTGAATAACTTGTAGGATCTGTCAGAGATGCAGCATGATCCCTACATATTTCAGGTTCTCTTGTGTTTTGCCTGTGTTACCAATGACCTTTCAGTCTTCCCTCAATTCCATTCAGCCCCTTTATATAAAGTTAATGTTTCTAATTTACTCCTCTGAGCCCATGGCTTTGCAAATGGCCATGCCCTTGTTGACCATACACCCTTCCCATGTTGAGGGCACAGTAATTTTCAATTGTGAACCTCTTCCCATCCCTACCACCACAACACACTGCCGTAGCTCCCTGTTCCCTCTGTGAGATTTAACACTTCAATCTTGAATTTCCTTCTTTCACCATGATCATTCCCTCAGCAACCCAATCCAAAGAGGTCATATCCCATGCTTCAGTTTCCCACTTACCACAATACTCCATGGAATGCTCCCACTAAGTTCCTAGACCGTTAATATCCAATCTCCCCCCAGTCATAGGCTATCAGACTAACTTGCCAGGACAGCTCTAACTGAGCACAGTCCAGACCCCGCACTAATGTTTCCACAGTACTACAACTAATCAACCTGTAAATGCCCAGACTGGTTACATTTGACTGTAGGACTGATTCTGGTAAAATCACCTGACTGTAAAAAAAATTGATTCCTGCACTGTGGTAGGATTATGTACCTGACTGATAGTGGCCAATATCTTGGACTGAAATTACACGATCCCCTAACTGACCCTTGTTCCCCTTTAACCCCAACAAACGCTGGTTTTCTTTAATATCCCACAGAGATTATCAATTTCCAAGTAAACACAAAGTGAATGAGCATTAAGGAAGTAAGCTAAAAATCTGAAGAAGCATTCTATATAGATGCAAGAGATACATATATGCAAAGCACCCTGGGAAAACACACACAAGACATAAATGTCTTTACATTCCAAAGAACTAATGTGGTGTGTGAGTTGGTCCAAAAAGCAGCCATGATGGTATGGCAAAGCAAGTGGTTTGGCAATGAAAGAGGAGGACAGTTTCCATGAAGCATGGAAGGACACTCTGGATGAAGACAAAGTTTTCGAAATGCCCAGGGAAGCAACTGTTAAGCTGCTGCAATTAGGTAACCACGCATATTGGGCCTTTATGGCATCTACTTTCTCAGGGAAGGGAGAATTGAAAGCTGCATAGAAATGTGGTGAACTGGCTTAGTAATGAGATATAAATCCATGATAATATAGTAGTCACCTCTCATTAGCAAAATTCAGATTCACTCTTAAAAACAATTCAGGTTGTTATAAATTATATCACTGATCATCCTTTTTTAACACTTTATAAGCATAGCTTGAATCCTTTTTAAAGTGATTAACTCCCTAAACTTCTCCAAAACTGAATGAATGAATATTCACTGCACATTATTCTCTATTACTCTAGGGACAGAGACTGAGTTCATCAATGACTAAATACAGTAGGACTGAAATATTCTGACTAGAAGCTATAGATTCAAATATTGGTCTGTGTGGATATACCAATTTTAACTAGTTTGGTAATGAGGAGCTATTATTAACCCCTATTTCAGAGTGAAATATCAAGAAGTGTTCCATTGTTGTTTACTATCCAGTGAGTCTTGCTGGGAAGTGCCTGAGTTAGACATTGAAGGAAGTTAATGGGGAACTTGACTTGTTGCACCATCAATATTCCCTGCAAGTTGTGTAGGAGTGTAACTATGTCCCAGTATAGAAGCGTGAGTGCTACAACAAATTGACTGCACACAATAATGCTATATCTAGGAAGAAAGTAGGGGAATATAACTCACTAGATGACTCTCTGAAAAATTCAATTGACTAAGTCAGTTGACTAACTTTGTGCCATGCTGTGCTATTCTCTGGCATTTAGACTATTGTGCTTGAAAGAACTTTCTACTTTGTACTGCACAGTGTAACAAATCCACATGTCAAAAGGAGAATTAAAGCACACATTTGTCAACAATCATGCTGTCTAACCATGACTGCTGTTTTACACTGTTATTCCTCTGTGCATTACAATGAACTACAGATGTTTCCACTTTGTCCTCTTGCAATGGAAACATATTAATTTTACCAGTTTTAATCCTATAACCTATTATGATATCTTGCTCCTAATCTATCTATTAGTGGTCTATCAGGCCCACACAAGAATAAGAGCAGAGTAAAATTCAGAGGGAAAAGGAGTCAAGTCTGGGAATGAATATGTATTTTAACCCCGATATGGAAAACTCTGTGGCTTTACTGAAGCCATTGGTATAATGCATATGAAAAACTGCTTTATTAAGATCAAGTCAACACTGAGGTTAGTGAAAACCAACAGGCTTTATTGAACATAATTATATACAAGGAATGGTAAGAGAGGGCACCACCTGAAAGTCTGCAAGCTGAGGCTCGAACTTGGTCTGCTGTCAATTTGAAAGTTTCTCACAAACCTGAATTCTAGCCTCATCCTTCATCCATGGAATTCTACTGTTGACATATGTTGCTTCAGATTGTCCCCGCTGTTTGCTTCCAGTTCCATAGCCCTGGCCATCATTGGCACCATGTAGTAAGATCAGGTCTGTGCTCTTGAATGTTAACAGGCTTTATCAAATATAACTATTTTACAAGGAATGGTAAAGGAAAGACTTTACAGACTCAGGCTCCAGTTCTATGTAATCTGATGTCACATGCCCAGTAGCTAATCTTAGAGACAAGTTATCATTAACTCTTTACCCCAAAAGTGACGAGAGTTTTTTTTTTAACATTTGATCATTCAATGGAACTTCAGTATCACATGATTAAAAGAATTTAATTAAAGTAAATGTTGGAAATCTGAAATAAAAACATAAAATTCTGGAAATGCACAACAAATCAGTCAGTAGGAATGTAAAAACTGACTGTAAGAGCTTTCAAGAATTTGAAGAGTGAAAAAGATTAGTGAAGACAACTACAAGTCCCTCACAGTCAGAAATAGGGTCATTATAATGTGAAAAAAAGATATGGCAGATGAATTAAACATGTTTTGGTTCTGTCTTCACAAAGAGGACAGAAATAATATCCCAGATATGTGAGGAAACCAATGCTTAGTGAAAGGGAGGAATTAAAGGCACATTGTATTAGAAACATACAAGGGATTAAAGGCCGTCAAATCCTCAGGGCCTGATAATCTAATTCACAGAATATTAAAGCAAGTGGCTTTGGAAATATTGCTTGTGTTGGTGATCATGTTCCAAAGTTCTATACACTCTGGAACAGTTCCTGCAGTCTGGAGGATAGTAAATGTAATCTCACTACTGAAAGAAAAGGAGGGAAAGAAGAAAGCAGAGAATTACAGACCAGTTAGCCTAATATCAACTACTCTACTGGAGATTTTTCAGGATGTAACTAGGAGACTAGGTAAGGGAAAACCAGTGGATGTGGTATATTTGAATTTCAGGAAAACTTTTGATAAATACTCAAATGTGAGGCTAAAGGGCAAAACTACAGCACACAGAATTGGGGATCTTATACTAGCCTGGACTGAAAATTGGTTGACAAACTGGAAATAGAATGAGGGAATAGATGGGTCCTTTTCAGAAAGTGATTGTGGGTTACTGCAAGGATCAATGCTGGGGCCCCAAATACTAACAATATGTAAATGACTTGGCTGAGGGAACCAAATGCAATTTTCCAAGCTTGCTGATGACACAAAACCAGGTGGGATTTTGAGTTGTGAACTTCAGGGTGATCTAAACAATTTGAATGTGTGGGTAGATGTAATATAACATGGATAATTGTGAAGTTATACACTTCAACGTGAAAAACAGAAAGGCAGTTTATTATTTAAAAGGTAATATGTTGGGAAATGTGGATGTACAAAGGGATCTGGGTGTCTTTGCATGCCAGTCAATGAAAGTAGAAAAGGAGTTACAGCAAGTAATTTGGTAGACATAATGGCATGTTGCCCTTCATTGTAAGAGGATTTGGGTTCAGAATTTTGGTTGTCTTACTGCAGTTACACAGGGCCTTGGTAAGACCACACCTAGCATACTGTGTGCAATTTTGGTCTCTCTATCGAAGGGAGGATACACTTGTCAGAGAGTAAGTGAAGCAAAGGTTCACTAGACTGATACCAGGGATGGCAGGATTGTCATGAAAAGAGATTTGTTCAAGTGGGTCTATATTTATTGGACATTAGAGGAATGAAACAGGATTTGATTGAAACATATTGAATTCAAACAGGGCTAGATAGACTTATGCAGGAAGGATGTTTTCCCTGATCGGGAAGTCTAGAACCAGGAACCGCAATCTTAGGATATCACGTGCGCCAAATAGAATTATTTCTTCATTTGGAGGGTGGTCAACCTAAGGATTTCATGACCATAGCCTTCTGTGGAGAGTAGGCCAATGAATGTATACAAAAAAGAATTTGATAATTTTTTTAGATCTTAAAGGCATCAAGGGGTATGAAGAGACAGTGGAAATATTGTGTTGAAATATATCACTACCTGGTATGGCAACGATACCATTCAAAATCAGAGATGGTTGCAGAGAGTGGTGAAGTCGGCCCGGACAATCACAAAGGCCAACCTCCCATCTATAGAATCCATCTACCAGCCTGTTGTCAAGGAAAGGCTGCCTGTATTCTCAAAGATCCATCCCACCCTGGCAATGCTTTTCTACAACTCTACCATTGGGGAGAAGGTACAGAAGTCTGAACACATGCGCAAGCTGGTTTCAAAATACTTTCTATCCTACCGTTGTTAGAATACTGAACGGACTCACAAAGTCTAAACTTCGCCTGCACCTGTGTTTTTGTTTTTGCCGCTGTTTACCTATTATTTACTTATCTATGCTATTTAACTATGTGATCCGCCTGTATTGCTCACAAGACAAAGCTTTTCACTGTGCCTCGGTACACGCGACAATAAATTCAATTCAATTCCATTCAATTCAAGAAATAGAGGATCAGCCATGATCATATCAAATGATGGAGCAGGCTTGAAGGGCTAAATGGCTTCTTCTCCTGCACCTAGTTTCAATGTTTCTATTTGAGAGGGAATCAAAGGGTAAATGTTTCAAATGGAGTCCTTTGACATTATTTGTTTTACTATTATTTAATTCACATCATTATTTGAATTGGTGTAGCCATTGCATTTTTAGCTCAGAGTTGCCAAGATCATTCCATTCCAGTCTGTTTCTTAGACAACTGCATTATCCTGCCCATTGAGGTAGGAAACTGTGGAGTGATGCTAAGAAAAGGATTCTTCTGCTTTACATTTAGTGCCTTTTAGTCCTTCCTGATAGTTGTCAGCCTCCTTTCACTGGTGCAAGTTTCCTTACTGAGAACTGAATGAAAAAAATTATTTCCAAAAGTCTCCATTGTCAAATAAATAAAAGATTTGCCATACAGTTGTCGTGAAAAATAGCCATCTCTGTAGGACTCAAACAAGAAACTTGTGTGAGTTTCACCCACAAATCACAAGAAATGATTTGCTCCCAGATTTGTTTTCATTTTCCCTTTTTCTCTTTGCTGTTTCTCTTTGTCTAGGAAGAAACCCTCAGAAATCCTCCTTATGAAAATCTAACATATGCAGAAGTTGAGGAGGTGGTGGGGAAATCTATTTCTCAGCATGGTGTCTCCCTGCACTATCCTTGACTACGACGGAAAACTGTTCTTCAATACTGTACAAATTGAATCCAGACTGTTTTCAATTTTGCTGAAAATGTGTCCCTGGAAAAGCGCAGCAGGTCAGGCAGCATCCAAGGAGCAGGAGAATCGACATTTCGGGCATGAGCCCTTCTTCAGTTTTCAATTTTGAACATCATACGCCTTCCCATACAGAAATAATGCTGCCCTGGCAGGAGTTGCCCTTTGAGGTCTGCAGTATCACTTTCCTCATCAGTCCAGAAGCTGGTTACCATTTGTCTTTGGAGCAATCAATTTGTGGAGACTTCACAATTCAATTTCTTGCCTCTATTCAGTCAAACAACCTCACCCCGACCTTTAGCCTCACATCCACACTTCCCTCCACATCTCCAGCATTTTTATGACTAATAAACAACAATGATCAAAGAAAATAAAAAACAATTTTAAATACTCCATGGTGTTTCTTTTAGGGTGCTCTCAGTAGTGTCCTGTTTTCAATTTTGCTGAAAATGTGTTGCTGGAAAAGCGCAGCAGGTCAGGCAGCATCCAAGGAGCAGGAGAATCGACGTTTCGGGCATGAGCCCTTCTTCAGTTTTCAATTTTGAACATCATACGCCTTCTCATACAGAAATAATGCTGCCCTGGCAGGAGTTGCCCTTTGAGGTCTGCAGTATCACTTTCTTCATCAGTCCAGAAGCTGGTTACCATTTGTCTTTGGAGCAATCAATTTGTGGAGACTTCACAATTCAATTTCTTGCCTCTATTCAGTCAAACAACCTCACCCCGACCTTTAGCCTCACATCCACACTTCCCTCCACATCTCCAGCATTTTTATGACTAATAAACAACAATGATCAAAGAAAATAAAAAACAATTTTAAATACTCCATGGTGTTTCTTTTAGGGTGCTCTCAGTAGTGTCCATGTGATTAATTTATCATGTTGGGGAAGTGATGGCCTAGTGGTATGTGCAGTGGACTGTTAACCTAGAGACCCAGGTAATGGATCTGGAGACATGGATCTGGGGACCTGGGTTTGAATCTTGGGTTTATTTGGAAGCACTAGCTTTCAGAACACTGCTCCTTCATCACGTGATTGTGGAGTATAAGATTGTAAGTCACAGAATTTATAGCAAAAGTTTACGGTGTGGTGCAACTGAAATTATAAATTGAGAAAGACCTGGATTATTTGTTAAGTCTCTCATCTTTTAGAATGACCATGTAGGTTTCAGTTCTTTCATATGTAAATCCCAGAACTTTTTTAAAAAGTTACATTTTCAAGTGAACTTTAACAATAGGCACCATGTCAGCTCAGACAATGCATTGAAGATGTGAGGTGCCCTGTATGAGTCTGTCTGTGCACCAATGTTCAGACTGATTCTATTTTGACAAAAGGGACTTACAGAAACTTACATGGATTCATGCAGTTATTGAGCAAAATAATATGTAATTCTGCAAGTACAAATTCACCCCACAAACGTCTATGTTTCTGTGTGTGTGTGTGTGTGTGTGTGTGTGTGACACGTCTTGCAGCATCTGCCGTGACAGGGTTGTGTGGTAGTTGTCTTGAAAGCCAGGCAATTTGCTGCGAGCAATGATCTGTTTGAGGTTTGGTAATTGTTTAAAGGCAAGAAGTGGAGATGTGGGGAAAGTCTTGGCAAAATGCTCATCCTCATTGTTAATGTGTTGTATGCTGTGAAGAACATGGCGTCGTTTTTCGGCTCCTGGGAAGTACTGGACAATGAAGGATACCCTGTCGGCTGCAGCTCATGTCTGTCTCATTGTCGCTCGTTGGAACTGGCAGTTGATGAGTTGAGCATTGTACCCTGTTCTGATGAGTGTATCCTTGAGTACTTCCAAGTGCCCATCATGTTCCTCCTCATCTGAACAGATCCTGTGTATGTGTCGAGCTTGTCCATAGGGAATGGCTGTTTTAATATGTTTCAGGTGGAAGCTGGAGAAGTATAGCATCATGAAGTTATCCGTGGGTTTGTGGTAGAGTGACATGCTGAGGTGCCATCCTTGATCAGGATTCATGTGTCCAAGAATGAGACAGATACTAAAGAGTAGTCCATGGTGACTTTGATGGTAGGATATCACTGTGTAGTTATTTCAGTGATCAAGGATGGACACCTCAGCATTTACTCTGCTTTTAAAACTCAGCAAGAACAGGGGGAAAGATTGGCAAAAAAAGCAAAATTAATGGCACTTTACTTAAATGCACATAGTATTCAGAACAAAATCAATGAATTAATGGGCACTAATTGAGATTAATGGGTATGATCTTAAAGCCATTAACATATGGTTACAAGGAGTTCAAAGCTTGGAACTAAATATTTGGGGGTATTCAGCAGTTTCAGAAGGACAGGAAGGAAGGTAAGGGTGGTGGCTTGGTTTTCTTGGACGAGATAGCATAAATGCAATGGCAAAAAATGACCTTAGATCAGAAGATATAGAATCAATATGGGTGGAGGTAAGAAATTACAGGGGGAAGAACACACTGATTGGAGTAGTCTTTACGACCCTCAACAGTAGCTAGTGCTAAGGCAAATTGTTGTAGTCTACCCAGGGAGCAGATTACTTCAGATCTGATAATGTGTAATGAGGTAGGTTTAACAAAAGATTTCAGGTAGATGATAAATGAGACAGATTAAATAAATATGTCAGGGTAAAATATTTCCTCGAAAACAATGAGCAGATCATAGTAAAATTTAGCACAGTATTTGAGAAGGAGAAGCTTGGGTCAGAAACAACTATGCTAAAACTTAAATGAGGGTAATTCCAAAGGAATAAGGGCAGAGTTGGCTGATATGGACTGACATTTAACAGAATAGATGGTTAATGAACAATGATAAATTGATGAACAATGGCAGATGTCTAAGAAAATAGTTTCTGACTCACAACAGACATGTATCTCAGTGAGGAAGAAGGATTTTAGGAAGGGATAAACCAACCATGGTTAAACAAGGGAGTTATGGATAGTGTCAAATTGAAAGATAAACATACAATGTGGCAGGGATTAGTGGTAAGTTGGAGGATTGATAACTATTTAAAAGCCAACGAATGATTGGGGCAGTACGGTTGCTCAGTGGTTAGCACTGCTGCCTCACAGCATCAGGGTCCCAGGTTCAATTCCAGTTCGTGTGTCCAAAGATGTACAGGTTAGGTGAATTGGCCATGCTAAATTGCCCGTAGTGTTAGGTGCATTGGTCGGGGGGTAAATATAGGGGAATGGCTCTGGGTGGGTTGCTCTTCAGAGGGTCGTTGTGGACTTATTGGGCCAAAGGGCCTGTTTCCACACTGTAGGGAATCTAATCTAAAAACAATAATAAAGGGGCAGAAAATAAATTGAGGGTAGACTAGCAAGTTGCATAAAATTGACTGTAAGACCTTCCTTAAACATGTAAGAAGTTTGAGAAAAGCCAAAGTGAACATAGCCCCATAAAAATGAGGCTGGAGAAATAAAAATGGGAAACAAGGAAATGACAGAGGAGTTGAACTTTGCATCAGTCTTCATGGTAGAGATATTAATAGGATTCCAAAAACACTATGTTAAGGGGAAAACGATGCAAAAGAAATTTAAAAAATCAATAACTATCACTACAGAAAACATATTAGGAAACTCATAAGAATAAAGGCTGATAAGCACACTGGACCTGATAAATTGCATCCAAGGTTGCTAATGGAAGTAACTTCAGAGATAATAGATGCATGAATAGTCATCTCCCAAAAATACTTAGACTTCAGAAAAGTCACAGGCAACTTGAAAATTGCCAGTGCAACATCCTCTTCAAAAAAGGCAGGAGAGAAAAGAAATGAAAATTTCATTCAGCTAGCTTAACAGTTGTTTTCGGAAAAATGTTAGGTCATCTCCCAAAAATACTTAGACTTCAGAAAAGTCGCAGGCAACTTGAAAATTGCCAGTGCAACATCCTCTTCAAAAAAGGCAGGAGAGAAAAGAAATGGAAATTTCACTCAGCTAGCTTAACAGTTGTTTTCGGAAAAATGTTAGAGTCTGTTATAAAGGACATAATAGCATGTTTAAAAATGCATAACATAATCAAACTGTGCCAGTATGACTTCATGAAAAGGAAATCATGCCTAACAAATTTATTAGAATTTTTTGAGGTGGTAACATGTTGGATACATGCAGGGAAACCAGTAGAGGTAATTTATTTTGTTTTAAAAAGACACTTGATAATGTACCACATATAAGACTCCTTAGTAAGACAAAGACCTATCGTGTTGAGGGTAATATATTAGTATGGATAGAGGTTTGGCTAACAAATAGAAGACACAGGGTTGGGAGAAAGGGGGCATTTTCAGGGTGGCAACCTATAAGTCACGGAATGCCACAGGGATCAGTCGAGGGATGTAGACAGGTTAATCAAGTGAGGAAAATCTGTCAGATGGAATGCAATGAGAGAAAACATGATGCAATGCACTTTGGCAGGAAGAAAGGTTGAGTAGTAAATTATTTAAATGGAGAAAGACTGCAGAAAGCTGCAGCACAGAGGGATTTGGGGTCTTAGTACATGAATCACAAAAAGCAAGCATGTAATACTGAAGGCAGACAATATGTTGCCCTTTATTTCAAATAATAATAGTTCTTGCTAAAACTGTATGAGGCACTAGTCAGACCATGTCTAGAATACTGTAAGCAGTTTTGGTTTCCATATCTATGGAAAGAAGTACTGGTATTGGAGGTAATTCAGGGAAACGTTACTAAGTTAACTTTAGTTATGGAGGGGTTTTCTTATGAGGAGAGGTAGAGTAGGTTGGGCCTGCTCTTATTGGAGTTTAAAAGGATTGAGTGCCGACTTTGTTGAGACATACTAGATTCTGATAGGACTTGATGGGGTAGAGATTGTTTCCTCTTGTGTGAGTCCAAAACAGTGAGTATAATCTCCGAGTAAAGAGTCACCCATATCAGACAGAGATAAAGAATTTCTTTTTTCAGAGGGTAATAATTTAGTGAAATTCCTTACCACAGAGGGCTGAAGAGGCTGTGTCATTAAATATATTCAAGGCTGAGATAGACAGTTTTCTAAATAGTAAGGGAATCATGGGTCACGGGGTAGGTAGGAAAGTGAAATTGATTATCAGATCAGCCATGATCTCATTGAATAGCAAAGTAACCTCGATGGGCTGAATGGCCTAGTTCTGCTGCTACATTTTATGGTCTCTCCAATAACACGCTGCTTGCACAAATTTCCACCTTTCAAGTCACTTGCTTTTTCACATTCATAGCATCCTTTAGGCCTAAAGCATAAAATGGAAGCCACCAATAAATGCTATTTACCAAACCGGTTATATTCACCTTTATGTATTCCCTAATTTCTTGCTCTTGTGCTCCCATGCAATGCTAAGCTCATGGCTGTTTGTCACTGAGGGAGACTGCAGGTTCCTTGCAGGATGTCCCTCAAGTAACTCTGGTCTTCAGACTCCACCTCCTCAGCACGAGTGTCAAAAACTGTGGGCCAGCTCGAAGTGCATTGTCAGAGTGGCAGTGGTGGGTGCAGGAAACCTTTTATCATCAGGCTGGATAATAGGTTTGTCTACCAAGAAGCCCTTCGGAATGCCTCCAACAACCATGACTATTTGTTGGAGAGCAGATTGCTTGGTTCTTATTGTGGTATTTCCCACCACTGTCAGTATGTAGTACTGGGCCAGAGATGGTTAAGGTTGTTTGCTGTCAACAATCCTCTTTTGTCTATACTATAACCAGGACCTCTCTAATTATCAGTGGTACACAGCATTGGTGCATCTAAATAGAAGAGATTCTTGTTTTATTTAACAAGATGATTTATTACATCATAGCAATATGTTTAACTTAGAATATTAGTTGGGCATAACTGCTCAGGATCCTCAGGAGCTGTACAGAATGCATCTGCTCTGTATGAAGGCTGGTAAAGAACTCAACTGCCTCCATCCAAAGACTGTGCAACATGATTGGTCCTGGTGGAGTTAATACATTGATGAGGCCACTTTTGGAATATTTGTGCAATTCTGCTCTCCCTCCTATAGGAAGGATGTTGTGAAAATTGAAAGGGTTCAGAAAATATTTACAAGGATGCTGCCAGGGTGAGAGGGGTTGAGCTACAGGGAGAGGCTGAAGAGGCTGGGGTTGTTTTCACTGGAGCATTGAAGGCTGAGAGCTGACCTTATAGGGGTTTATGAAACTAGACTAGATTAGGCTAGATTAGGTTAGGATATCTAGTCGGCATGGATGAGTTGGACCAAAGGGTCTGTTTCCGTGCTATACATCTGTATGACTCTAACTCATTCAGAAATATAAGCTAACACAGTAGCTGTGAGCTCTTGCAAGTTACTTTGAGCACTGGTGTAGGGAGTCATGGTGGCAGCAACCTGGACCTATGCTGGGCTGCATGTTGTAATAATTTAGATGAGGGTGCACCACCATGTTTTTATGCTGCTAACCTCTGCAGGACTGGCTGTGGAATATATGTGCACTGGATAGCCATACCTGAAAATAACATTTAGACTTCAAAGGTAATTTTTGATTAAAATTAAGTTTCATTTCACTTTGGGGTATTAGAAGCATTAAAGTTAAAAACTTTAAATTTTGTTTTTTAACATAACTATCAGAATTCAAGCTATGATCAAAATCTCTTACTGTCCCAAAGCTGCATCAACTTTTAGACTGATCACAGCCTGAAGACGATAAAGTGACAGAACATTACTGTACTGCATGGAAAACGGTTGAATACATGCTGTGCAATAGCCTTTGTAGATTCGTGTGTTACAATTAGCGAGGTTGTAAGAGACTTTTTTGTTATAGAAAGCTCCATGGGTTTGGAGGAAAACCTTTTAATCTTTTGAACAAACCAGAAAAAAAATCTGTAATTTAAAAATAGAGGCAAAAAATGTTCATTACAGAGTTATCATGTGGTGCTGGAAGGTGAACTATATCATTAGATTAAAACTGACGTGAAACATGATGGAAACTTGATAAGTCATCTCTGCTTTTTACTTCTTTTGTATAAATTAAGTTGTGTACTAAATGTTCAGCATCATGAAAAGAAAGGCAAATTTCTCAAAACTATTGGCCAGTCAGCAAGTTAGTTGTGGAAGGCTGTTTGCAGTGTCAGCCATTTTATGGGCGACACGGTTGAGTCGTGGGAAAGTTGGGAAAACAAGTAAGCTCATTTACTACCATTGTTGAAGGTACCTTTCAGAGGCTGATGGGGATTTTCCAATTGATGTTAGAGTTCTCAGTACACTGAGGGTGGTGAGAGGTGGACGCAAATTTCTGAACTGAGTTGGACGCCCAATGCAGGCTGAATGCCAGTGTTCCTAACTGGCCCATAGGCTCTTTCTGCCTGGACAGTTGTTGCCTGGCTGTGTATTATAATCAGATTCATGTAAATCATGTTGATGTAATGGATCAAAGTGCTGTAATTGGCTTATAAATAGGAGAGTGATGATGGAGGTTTGCTTTTGTAATTGGAGGCTTATGATCAGAGCTGCATCACAGGGATCAGTGCTGGACTCTTACTATCTGTTACGTACATTAACAACTTGGATGTGAATGTAAAAGGTTTAATTAGTAACTTTATAGATGATATGAAAATTGTGTGCGTTGATTGATAGTGAGGAGGATAGTCTCAGGCTACAGTCTAATATTAATCAGCTGGTAAATTGGGCAAAGCAATGGCAGATGAAATTTAATCCAAAATGCAAAGTGATGCATTTTGGGAGGCCTAATAAGGGAAGGATTTACATAATGAATGGTATGTCACTAGGGAGTACTGAGGAACAAAGGTACCTGAAGGGATCAGCACAGGTAGACAGGGCAGTGAAGAAGGCATACAGGATGCTTGCCTTCTTTAGCCAGAGCCTAGAATATTGGTACAAGGAAGTCTTGTTACAACATTATAAAATATTGGTTAGGCCACAGATGGAATACCATGTGTAGTTCTGGTTATCACATTATCAGAAGGATATGATTGTACAGGAGAAGGTGCAGAGGAAATTCACCAGGATATTGCCTGGGATAAAAAGACTCAGTTATGGAGAAAGACTAGATAGATTGGGTTTGTTTTCATTGGAGCAGAGGAGGTTGAGTATCTGATCAAAGTATACAAAATGATGACAGGCATAAACAGAGCGGATTGTGAGAGTACTTTCCCCATGGCAAACAGAGTCATAGAATTGTATAGTGAGGCAACAGACCCTTCGTTCCAACCTGTCCATGCCAATGAGATTTCCTAACCTAATCTAGTCCCATTTGCCAGCATTTGGCCTATATCCCTCTAAGCTCTTCCTATTCATGTACCCATCCAGATAATTATTAAATGCTGCAATTATACAAGCCTCCACCACTTCCTCTTGCAGCTCATGCTATGCTTTTACCACCCTCTGCATAAAAAGTTTGCCCCTTAGTTCTATTTTAAATGTTTCCCCTCTCACCTCAAACTTATGTCCTCTAGGTTTGGACTGCCCTACCCTGGGAAAAAGACCTTGGCTATTAACCCTGTCCCTGCCCCTCAGCCTCTGATGCTCCAGGGAAAAAAGCCCAAGTCTATTCAACCTCTCCCTCGAGCTCAAACCTTCCACCCTATCAAGCTGCGATTCCACCTTCAATGAAATATGAACCTGCTCCCTAAGGTCTCTTTCTTCAATAACACTTCCCAGGACCCCACCGTTAGGTGTAGAAGCCCCGCCCTGATGTGCCTTACCAAACTGCAACACCTCACATTTATCTAAATTAAATACTATCTACCACTCCTCGGCCCTTTGGCCCATCTGATCAAGATCCCATTGTACTCTGAGGTAACCTTCTTCACTACCAATAACCACTATACCAGCAATTTTGGTGTCATCTACAAATTTACTAACCATTCCTCCTATATTCACATTCAAATAATTTATTTAAATGACAAAATGTCAAAGACTAGAGGACATAAGTCTAAGGTGAGCGGCAATTAGTTTAGAAGAGATATGAGAAAAAAAAGGTTTCACCCAGAGGATGGTAGAAATATAGAATGTGCTGCCTGAGAGGGTGATGGAGACAGTTAGTCACACAACATTTAAAAAGGATCTGGATGAGTACTTAAAATGCTAGGGCATATTAAGCTATGGACCAAGTGCGGACAAATAGGATCAGCGTGGTTTGGTGTTTGTTGGTTAGCACAGACATGGTGGGCCGAAGGGTCTGTTTCTATGCTGTATGGCTCTATGATATCAGTAAGAATGAGAACACCAGTAGAGCGTAAAGAGAAATGATTTGAGATTGTATTTGAGAATTGTATTTCATGACCTACTATGAAGCAATGTAAATATAGCAGTGTGATAGTAGGTAAGGAGTTGAGGCACCTTTCTTTACGATAAAGACAGCAGCTTCAGAGTTACTGTATGCGCAGACAGTCCCAGCCTAAGATACTATAGATGAGTATCTCAATGTGCAGGTCACAGTATTGACTTAAAGCACAAGATACAAGTCATTCTCCTATAACTCATCTTTCACCAACATGATTTGGCTAGAAAGCGATTGGTGAATTGGGGAACGATGTTTTATAACATGGACTCCCATTGGGTATTATGCAATTCCATCCTCGGTTACCTTAAATCAACTCTAGATGCTTACTTCAGGTCAAGCAAAAGAGGTTGGATGACAGGACAATTTTTTTCTGATCTTATTGTTGATGTTTACGAGGATGATTTTAGAAATTATTGCAGGAGAAAAGATTTGGATTTCAAGATTCTTCTCATTCTGGACAATGCACCAAGCCATCCTCCCACCAATGGTGAGCTTTCTGAAAACACCAAAGTGCTGTTTCTACCTCTGAACACAACCTCTCTCATTCAAACCATGAACCAGGATGCAATAGCAGCTTTTAAAGCTTATTCTTTAGGGTGGACATTCAGGAAACTCATTGTAGCTACTGAGGGGGATAATGAGGACAGTGTTCTTCAATTTTGAAAGAGCTTTAACATTAAGAATGCTATTGACATCATTGTGGAGGCCTGGGGTGATGTCAGTAAGGACTGCTTGCATGCAGTTTGCTGGAAGCTTCTCCCAGATTTTCTTCATGATTTTAAAGGTATTGAACCATCAGAAGAGCTTCCAGCAATCAAAGAACATTGTGTCGCTCTGTGGTGAAACGGTTAAAAATTATGTCCCAATACATGTGTGAATCTAACCGGAATGGAGGTGTTGCTTAGTCCCGTGTGAATCTTATTACACACCTCCCCGTGTGAATCTTCTTATCTGTATGTAACCAGAATGGAATGTGTTTTTTAGCCTTGCTCTGCTGTTCACATGAATGTTTATATCTGGAAAAGAGTATATCAGCTGGAAAAGTCTCCAGTTCGGTGAGTCTGCTCCGGGGTTACGTTTAACCGCCGAGCGTGGGTTGTTGGCAACCGCTCTACGAGAACTGACGGCTCCCAGTTCCGGTAACATGTAGAGTGAGTATAAGCCAGACCCGTTGTATGTGGCGACGCTGCGGGGAATAAAATGCCCATATTCTAGCAGACTCGCCTCTTGGTCGTTTGTTCTGTGTCAGACTACTCTCCTACGAACCTGACCTTGAGAATTTTTTAAAACACGCTCTGACAAAACAAGTTGGATTTGAAGAAGTAGAGACTGATCTACAACAACTTGTCACTGTGGGGGAAACTGAAGCTCAAGATGAAGACGATGACATCCCAGAAGCAGCACCTTGAGAACTTTCCAATTCTTTTTTGTTTTCTATCCTGAGGGTGGCTGAGAAACAGTTGCAGCTCCTAGAAGACAATGACTACATTGCAGACCGCTACAGAAGAGCAATTTGTAAAGTCTTATCTGGCACCTTATGAACAACATTTTCGTGAAAGAAGAAAGATGGCAAAGCAGCAAATACTAGATGCCTTTTTTAAACCAACCCCCCAAGAAACAATCTAAGGACAATGAATCACAGCCATCAATTCTGGACTAAATATTTTCTTCCATCATAACCCTGCACCCAGAACTGTACCTGAAAGTAATGATGATGCTGATGGTGACCCTCAGCACCTGTCTTAATACAGTACTATAACTCAGCAAATTAAGTAACCACTTATAGTGTTACATTTGTTGTATTATTTCATTTACTCAGGCTAACTACTGATTTTGTTTCGATTTTTACTGATATTTTTGGTGGTTCTCCCCAATCCTGTTTTTCCCATCGATCCAGTTATTTCTATTGTGTGATTTTCTATAACGCGAGATTGCACAAGAACATAACTGCCGCATTATAGCAGAACAGACTGGTAAAGCATTGTGGTGGGTAGGGAACTAGCCCCCAGAACCAGCTTTTGGAGCTAAAACCATGTATAAAGGGCAAAGCTGCAATGGGAAAAGTCTGAAGCCTGGATAGGGCATCAGAAGACACATGACCATGCAAATTAGGAGTGCAGTTAGGCTACTTGACCCTTCAAACCTGCTCTGCTGTTTTAGTGAGTTCACGGATGATTTCTTTATGTCCTACCTAGCCTCCAAAAAACCTTTGTTTCCCTTGCATAATGTTACATTCCTGAAGAAGGGCTCATGCCGAAACGTCGATTCTCCTGCTCCTTGGATGCTGCCTGACCTGCTGCGCTTTTCCAGCAACACATTTTCAGCTCTGATCTCCAGCATCAGCAGTCCTCACTTTCTCCTAATGTTACAGCCCACTGGGGTAGTGCACTGTAAATTATGTATCCTAAGTCATACCGAATATTTAAGTTTTGTTTTAAGGTAGATACAATAACTGAATTTATCTGACTTTCAGATAACGTTGATAGAAAGGTTTCTGTACTAAACAAGAATTCTTACTTGTTATAATTAGTTAAACCAGTAAAGCAATATAAACCATTAGCATATAACACTACTAACTAAAATCATAATCCCTTTATAAACATCCCCCTACACAGACACACATACGTATATACAGACACACACAACATCAAATGCAGCAAATAAATAACTGGCAGAAGTAGAAAAAACTGGAAAATCAGTTGAGGGGTCTTGTGTTCAGATTATGAGTTTGAGATGGTCAGGTTTCAGCTAACTAGGCCCTGGGTTTTAATTGTCTTTCTCTAGAAGCTTACACTGGTTTATAAGAATAAAGCAACTGGTTCTTTTGGAAAATTGAATTGTTGAATTAATGACAAAGTCATAACTCATAGCATCTGCTGCGGGAAAGGTAACTGGTTTACTTCAAGTTTAATCTGAGTTTTTTTTTACTGCAGAGAACAGGCAGCTTTTGCTGTAGAAAAAATAACAGTGCAGACTTCTGTGTTTTTCTCTGTGTCCAGGTCTCTATAACTCATTTCCAGTTCCAATCTGATCAATTAGCTCCAATTAGTTTCACTTGTAAGCAATGCCTTGTCTCCTGATTGTCTCCATATTGCAGGAACCTAAACCATACAAAAAGAGAATTTACAATAGGTATTGAATTTCTTGCTGTGAAACTATATAGCCATTCTGGTAAATCCCTGTTTTTAAAAACAGTCCTTTCTCATGCAGTCCACTGATTTCAGAGACGCAAAAGTAAGACAGACATGGTCTTTTATGTATATCAAACATAGCAATATTTAGCATTGCCTTAAAAATATTCCTTCACCCTATAGTCCATATAGTCTAGACAGTATGTAAATATACAAAATGCCTCCCTGTTGAAGCAATGTTCCAGCCAGAATACAGGAAAGACATAGAGTGTTTGGTGATGTGGTGCAATGACAACAGCCTCTCTCTCAATGTCGGCAAAACTAAAGAACTGCTCATTGACTTCAAAAAGAAAGGAGGAGATCACATCCCCACCTACATCAAGAGAGCCAAAGTTGAGAGGGTTGAGGGTGTCAACTTCCTAAGAGTGACGATAACCAACAACCAGTCCTGGCCTTTCCATGTAGGTGCAACAGTCAAGGCACCTCGTGTTCCTCAGATGGCTCAGGAAATTCGGCATATCCATAAGGACACTCATCACATTTTACAAATGCACCATTGAAAGCACACTGTCCAGGTGCATAATAGATTGCTATGGCAAGTGTTTTGCCCAGTACCGTAAGAAACTGCAGAAGATTGTATGCACAGTGTTGTGGATCAGGCCAGACCTCCTCAAAACATTTCAAGAAAGTAGCCCATATCCTAACTTCACTAGTTGTTTTAAGCAGGTGTAATGCGGATATTCCAGGAGGGATGCAGTTGGTCAAACCACTTAGTTTTAAATAAAACAGAATTTATTTACAAGATTACTGAATTAAACACAAACAACAGAAAAGAGAATACAGAATAACAACCTATCCAAAAGCCTAATACAATGATGCTGTTCCAATACTTGCAACAATCCCCATAAACACCCCCTGACACAAAAGGTAAAATTAAACACAGGGTCTTAGAGGAGAGATGTCAGATAGAGAGGGGGATTAGCCTGGACCTGCTTCTTTGGGTCCAGCAGCTTTTACAACTGCCTGACTGCTTCCAGTGAATAGCCAGACTGCCAAAAAACAAACCAAACCAGAGAAAAGCTGAGCTAGGAGAACGGGCCACTCCCCTTTCATGGTGTAAGTGTATTTTTTAAAACTTGATAGCTTTTTTCCTGAGGTAGTGTGGTGAAAGGGTTAAAATTGTGTCCCAATACATGTGTGAATCTAACCGGAATGGAGGTGTTGCTTAGTCCCGTGTGAATCTTATTACACACCTCCCCGTGTGAATCTTCTTATCTGTATGTAACCAGAATGGAATGTGTTTTTTAGCCTTGCTCTGCTGTTCACATGAATGTTTATATCTGGAAAAGAGTATATCAGCTGGAAAAGTCTCCAGTTCGGTAGAGTCTGGTCCGGGGTTGCGTTTAACCGCCGAGCGTGGGTTGTTGGCAACCGCTCTACGAGAACTGTCGGCTCCCAGTTCCGGTAACACGTAGAGTGAGTATAAACCAGACCCGTTGTAAGTACGAGACCTGGTTGTGGCGACGCTGCGGGGAATAAAACACTTATATTCTAGCAGACTCGCCTCTTGGCTGTCTGTTCTGTGTCAGACTACTTTCCTGCGAGCCTGGTCCTTGACCTTGAGAATTTTTTTAAAACAGGTAGTATCTGTTAGCTACAATCAAACTGTTCCTAAAACCCATCAAATTAGACTTTTCAGAGTCTGTGTCTTTTACGACTTCTCTGAAAAAAAACAAGGACAACACAGCCTTGTTAAAGGGGCAGCCTTGTCTCAACAGTGCAGACCATCGTGGAAGCCAACTCCCATCCATGGACTCCACTTATACCTCTTGTTACTGTGGAAAGATTGCCAATATCATCAAAGACCCCTCCCACTGCAGTAATGCTCTCCCACAACCTCTTCTGTCAGAAGCTTCAACACACGCATCAGCATGTTCAAGAGCAGCTTCTTCCTGGCCATTATTAGGCTAATGAACAGACTCTCTAACTTCAAATAATACTGATCTTGCTAATGTTGATCTTGCTTTGCACGCTTCCTGTGCGGTGTACCTTTATGCCTCACTCTATCTTTAGTTTGATCTATATGTCCTTACTTAGTACAATCTCCCTGTACTGCTTGCAAACATAGGTACATGTGACAATAAATAAAATCAATTTATCAGTGCTTATTTTGTCCTGCAGCCCAATGCCCACCAGCTTGGAAAACTTTTCTTAAAACACAGTCTACCTTGAATTGGGCAGGAAGCGTATCTCCATGCCAATTAAGGCCTAAGCCATGTGAAAATCTTAATTTTTAATCAGCTTCCCAAAGGACTAATGCTTCTGACTGGAAAACAATCCCAGCTCTTGCTTTGTCCTTCTGGGTTATAAATTTGAGCTGTTTAGTATCCAGGGCATGAAAGGGAGTGCTGCCTGGGGCAATATTTCAGATCAACATTCTGTTGAAAAATGCCTGTAAACCAGGATTTGTGCTTTACCCACTCCCTACATTGGTTTCTCAGCCTTCTCAAGTTTGCATCCTTCACTTGGATTTCTAAACTATAATGCATCATAAAAATTCACAACTTTCTCACTGTAGATTTCTTATTACCTAAGTCTAATTGACTGAAAACATGATTCTCCTGGTGTTAGCCGTATTGAAGATAATGAGCAGCCTGGTTCTGCCCAAATATTGAAAATAATTGAGTCTCCTGGTCGTTTGTCCGAAACATAATCTCCTGTTCTGTTATGTGGAACACAACAAGCCTGTTGTGCAGCCCTGGTGCCATGACATGGAATACATAACTATATGGTACTACCATTATAAGTCTCTAAATCTCTTACAGTACTACATAAAGCCTTAAAAAAAAAGTGGCAAGGGAACTCGAACAAATGGTCATGTAGGGATGGAGACCATTCATCCGAGTTCAATGCAGAAGTACAAAAGCATCTTGTGAAGTGCTTTTTTTCCTATGGATTTTCATTGATACCTCACTTCACCCACAGAATTGCATTGGATTTGTAACAAAAAATATTGGATGCACACTATAGAGTTGTCATGGTAATTGTATTCTTTAGCTGACAGAGGTCTGCAGGTTGTATTTTTGCATTCGTCAAAAATCCAACGGCATGTTGGTGGGAAGCTTGCTTTAATCCTGTTTACTCCAAGAACATTACAGATTTAGTAATGATTGAGGTTCCTTAGTTACCATTGTTTGCTTTAGCATTCTCAGTGCCAGCTTTCACTTGCAACTGGGGATAAATGCATCAGAAAAGGAATGGATGTGATAAGAAATCTTTTGGAGACTGCAAGTTTCTGTTTCTGATGAATCGTGTTCAGTATAAAGCGGTGAGTTCTGAACTGATTATTGATCTAAAACTGCAGTAATCTGGAGAATCATTTAATGCTTTATTAGCGTATGGGGCTCTCCGGTATTTTTAAAATTTGGTCTTTCCTTAATGCAGGTTTTATTTACGATTCATTTATGTTTATATTTCCTAAGGTATGTTTATTTGACTGAAATATTTTTTATAGAGTTTATTTTATCACTGCTTTGGGACAGGCTGGTCAGTTGTGGAACTGGTTGACCCAATTAGAGACCTTTGGCAATACTAAACTTTTGCCCAGAAATTATAGTTTGTGATGCAACCATTTTGTTACTTGAGTGGAAGATATTTGACTATGCTGGTACAAAAGGAGCCATAGTTGGCATAAGGCAACTGGTGATCTGTTTTGTGTAGCCCTACCCAGCATCCGTTTGCAGTTTTATTTGTGCAGTACATTGTGTGGGATTTATTTTCTTCTCTGCTTTTATTTATTTCAAAATTTAAACATATATTGAAAACTAAGGCTATATGATATCTTTACATGCCTGCATAGCTGTGGCTTAATTGTACAGCTGCCAAAGTGGTGTCAGGAATAATAAGTACTTGATCTAAGGCAGTTCTGAAATGGCAAGAAATATGACAGCCAGGCACACTTATTGTGAATGGGACAGTTTGTCAATCTTTTGGTAGTGCCAAAGGCTCCCTTAATTAAGTCTAATGGGGGAAGGGACTGCCATGAGAATCGAAGTCACTGGCAAGATGTCACGTAGGCTCATTAATGGCTTATTTGATCTCAATTATCTCTGATCTCATTACAATTGAGAAGTACCTTAGGAATCTACTAGGAGCTGCACGTCTTACCTGTGCCCTCAGGAGGTCACCCATCAGGTTTTCCAGTGACCTCCCAAATGGAGTCCCTTGTAGTCAGACATTTTCTGCCTGATTGAGAAACCTGGCTTTGGGAAAGAAGGATACTTAATGGCACAGCCAGCCCTTCTCTCGATCCCTCTGCCTCTACCTTCAATTGGCTCCAAACCTGTGATCCCCATCGTGCTTTTGTTGGAAATCTCTTGATTATCCTGGATCTTCCGTGCATGCAACAGTGCCAGTTGCCATTATGTGGTGCTGTGGTGCTGGTAGCAATGGACAACTGCCAATGTTTGGCAAGTCAATATGTACGACTTTTGCCTCAAGACCTCAATTGGAGTTTATGTTCATAGTTCCTCGAAAGTGGAGTCTCAGGTAGATAGGATGTGAAAAAGGTGTTTGGTATGCTTTCCTTTATTGGTCTAAATATTGGGTATGGGAGTTGGGAGGTCATGTTGCGACTGTACAGGACATTGGTTAGGTCACTGTTGGAATATTACGTGCAATTCAGGTCTCCTTCCTATCGGAAGGATGTCATGAAACTTGAAAGGGTTCAGAAAAGATTTACAAGGATGTTGCCAGGGTTGGAGGATTGGAGCTATATAGGGAGCAACTGAATAGGCTGGAGCTGTTTTCCCCTGGAGCGTCGGAGGCTGAGGAGTGACCTCATAGAGGTTTATAAAATCATGAGGGGCATGGAGAGGATGACGAGACAAGGTATTTTTCCTGGGTTGGCGGAGTCCATAACTAGAGGGCATAAGTTCAGGGTGAGAGGGGAAAGACATAAAAGGGACATAAGGGGCAATGTTTTGATACAGAGGGTGGTGCATGTATGGAATGAGCTACCAGAGGAAGTAGTGGAGGCTGGTACCATTACAATATTTAAAAGGCATCTGGATGTGTATATGAATAGGAAGGGTTTAGAGGGATATGGGCCAAGTGCTGGCAAATGGAACTAGATTAGGTTAGGATGTCTGGTCAGCATGGACGAGTTGGACCGAAGTGTATGTTTCTGTGCTGTATATCTCTATGACTGTATGTGGGGAAGACCCATTGATGGTTATTAGAATATCTGAATGATACATGAATCCACTTGGCCTCTCTTGTATACATGACAGAGTTCACTAACTGGTTCTTTAATTGATGAGCAAGACTGCCATTGACCCAACAAAATCTTAATTACGAAGTGTCAATAACCATTACTTCAAGACCCCACAGCCCACCAACTTCATACCGTGTTCAGATAATGCTGTAAGTGTTGCTGAATGGCTACATTCCTCAGCCTGAGACGCAGGTTTGTGTGAGGTTAGTACTACTTAAAGCTAACCTGTGCCACTTAAAACCAGCTAGAACTCTGAAAAAAACTGACTAGATTTTGGAACTGTTTGTTCAAGAGATTCTGAGTTAGAATGTCACAACTTGGGAGGGAAAATCATTCAAGGTTCTGATTCTGTACTAGGTGCTTGGAGGAGATGCACAAAAGAGAAGACATCATCTATCCACAGGGATCAGGAGGCTCTCCAAACCAGCTTTAAGTAGCAGTGGAACCAGATAGCTGTGGCTCCTATTACTAGGAGTCTTCCATGAACCTGGGAATGCAATGCTGCAAAACATTCAATAAAGTCGTACCTTACTGTAAATGTTTAATCATGGCACACTTTACCAATTGCAACAGAAACCTGGTAATGTGCAATAACCCATACTAATAATCTCTCAATCACAATCATGCCTCACACCCAAGATTCAGAGATGTCACCCTCACAGAATGACATTTCTGCCAGCCTCAAATCCACATCTCCCAACTTTCACATTTGCCATTATTGAAATATGACAATTACATTGCACCATGTTTACAGATTTACACTTGATTGGAGGAGAAAGTGAGGGCTGCAGATGCTGGAGATCAGAGCTGAAAATGTGTTGCTGGAAAAGTGCAGCTGGTCAGGCCTGCTGCGCTTTTCCAGCAACACATTTTCAGCTCTGATCTCCAGCATCTGCAGCCCTCACTTGCTCCTCGATTCTCCTGTTCCTTGGATGTTGCCTGACCTGCTGCGCTTTTCCAGCAACACATTTTCAGCTCTCTCTTGATTGGTGCATGCATAACTGGAGGCAGCAGGAGCTAACCAGTGGGTGATGTGCATTTCTGCATGTCCTCACCCCCACAGAAGAGATGCTGGTCACTATCGTTGCAGTGACTATAACTGATTTTGGTCCATTATATGCTTGAACTCATTGAAGATGATGGTGTTCCTTACCTCTTTCATCTTCTTGTGGGTGACATGGTGGCTTGTGGTTAGTACTGCTGCCTCACAGCACCAAGGATCTGGGTTTGATTCCAGCCTCAGGTGACTGTCTGTGTGGAGCTTGCACATACTCCTGTAGGTTTCCTATGGGTGCTCTGATTTCCTCCCACAGTCCAAAGATGTGCAGGTTAGCTGGATTGGCCATGCTAAATTGCCCATAACATCCAGGGATATGTAAGGTAGGTGGATTAGCCATGGGAAATGTAGGGTTACAGGGATAGGATAAGGAGCGGTTTCTGGGTTAGGATTAGAGTGCTCTTCGGAAAGTTGGTGTGGACTTGTTGGGCTGAATGGCCTGTTTCCATCCCGTAGGGATTCTAGGATTCTGCATCCTACTACCTCCAGCGCCTGTGGTATTTCTTTGATTGGCAAGCTGCAGGTAATGCAAATTTCCACCTCTAGCTTCCCTCACTTCCCTCACTGTAACTCTAGCTTTGTGCCTTTCTCCTTTTAGGCACCCAAGAATTGGCACATGGTCACAGAATAGAAGAGCAAAAAGACATTCCTTCTTTTTCACCAATAACCTTTGGTCTCTTTCATTGATATACCAGCTCAGAAGCTGACACAATGTGTACTTTAGAGAATAGCTTTGAGTCAGGTAGTGAGACATTGGGTACAAGGTGACATGGATTTCAACTCCTCTCAAATATCAGGAGGGTGAGACTACACATGAGTTTTGCTGCTAAGGACTCAGATCTATATTTTATTGTGGTCTACTAAAGAAAGTTGATGGCTGTACATAAGGAATTCATTAACAAGTGGTCGGAAATCCTGTGGTCCTGTCAGAGACCATGCAGGAGCTCAGCATCAACCTGGCACAGGACTTTGTGCTGCAGTTGGAGTTCATGCACTTCAGAATGGAACGGGGGGCCAACTCCATTACCAGCACTTATAGAACCAATTGTGATGCTGTTCTGAAGAAGAATCAAATGTTAACTCTGTTTCTTTCTGCACAGATGCAGTCAGATTTGCTGAGTGTCTCCTGCATTTTTACTTTTTATTTTGGATTTCCAATATTCACAGTATTTAATGTTTATTGATGTCTTACAGGTCCGTTGTATAATGTTTGAGCTTGTACTGCAGCACTAGGGTAAGCCATTCAGTAACTATGTGTTACAGTGGAAGCTCAGATTGAAGTAATGCAAACTCAGCTTGCTGCCAGCATGACCTTTGGTGCCAGGTTTGAATGGGGTTTACAACTTGTCACAGCAGTCTGTACTCCAAAAGCTCACTATGATAACTGAGGCAGCACCCTTGGGGAGTGGCAATGTCTTACAAAGGTGAACCTGTTTCCTCTCTCAGGATGACAATTTTCTTCCTTCTATTACCGCCTCTCTACCAGTGTCAATGGTGTTGCCTCTCAGCCAGCCAGCCTAGGCAGCTGTTACCTGTGGTGAGGTAGTACATTCCAAAGCAGGCCCTGAAGACCTAGAGCTGCTCAAAGTTGTCCTCCAGCCTTATCTGTAGGTTTCACAGTCAGCTGGCTTCCACCAACCATACTACAGCTACTGGGTGGCACTGTATCTGAGCATTTGAGTAAGAAAGGGCATAGGGAAGATAGGCACCAACTGAATCAATGTGGTCAGTTGCTGTTTATAGTGAAGGTGGCAACATTTGATTTACAATTTTATTTTTATTTTTGCATTGTGTTCTGTCGGATGTTGAGGATCAATAACCTAGAAAGTAGCCCAGTTATGTACTGTGGACAGTTTGGGTTTTTTTGTTGGTCTGGCCACTGTCTGGTACCAGATGGCTTTGCATTGGGAATTGTGGTCCTTTCGCTGCTTCTCAGCAGAAAGGGCATAACCCCTGTTTACAGCATGGTTTCCAGTCTTATTGTGACAAGGAAGCAAAGAACAGTTTTTCTTGCAAATAAATTTTTCCTCACTCACCCTCTTTGACTCTCAAACGGAGCTGAATCTCTGAGCAAGATCTCATTGTCCAGTTTTGGTGGCTTTTGCCTTAGATGTGGAGCCCAAGACTGCTCCCAATATTCCAAATGCACTCTAACCAGAGCCTTAGACAGCCTCAGCAGTACATTCCTGCTCTTGTATTCCAGACCTCTTGAAATGAATGGCATTTCATTGCCTTCTTAACTGTCCATTGAATCTACATGTTAACTTTAAGAGGATCTTGAACTAGAACTCCCAAATACTTTTTTGCTTCAGATTCCCAAAGCCTTTCCTGTTCAGAAAATAGTCTATGCCTGTATTCTTCCTATGAAAATGCTGAACCTCATATTTTAATACATCATATTCCTTTGGCCACTTCTTTGCCTATTCTCCAAGTCTATCCAAGTCCTCTGCAACCTCCCTGCTTGTTCAACATTACCTGTCCATCCACCTATCTTTGTGTTATTTGCAAACTTGCATTGAGCTCTCAGTTCCTTTGTCTGGATCTTTAATGTATAACATGAATAGTTCTCGTCCATCACAGACTACTGTGGAACTGCACTAGCCATCAACTGCCATCCTGAAGCAATCAGAAATAGCTGACAAGAAATGGGCTTCTTTTGGTAACCTTTGCCTTTTCACATCTTGCTTCTCCACTGGTCATTGTATAGCTGGTTTTAAAAGCAGAGGACAAAGCACAATGGGATCTATGGAATAAGCCCATATTTATGCAAGATGCTCATGCATTCATTATTGTAATGTTGTGCAAACCATAAATACAGTTACAGAAGACCACCAAGAATCATGACTTGTGCTCTACAAAATGTTGTAGGGCTCCTTCAAAGGGGTCGAGGTAGCTGAAACGTTTGCATTTCTTCTGGGGCAGTATAGTTTTAGAATAGAATTGTGGAATATTTCAGCACAGAATGAGGCCATTTAGTCCATCGTGTTGACACAACTCTCTGCAAAAAGAGATCTGTTGATCCAACTCCCCAGCCATTTCCCCATGCCCAAACCAACATCCATTAAAAACATGAATGATGTGACATATTACAACAAAATACCTTATTTTAAAGTTAAAATGACAAAATAGTTTAAAATTACAGGCGTTTAATTCATTTATGCAATCTTTATCCTTTCCCATTCATTTAATAATTACCATGGCTATGTTTATCTGTTAAGGAAAGTAATGCAGGATCATTGCTCTTTCATTTTCAGTCTATGACACTTAATCATTTACAAAGAATTTAGTTTTACAAAGGCAATAAATATTTAAACAAAAATATCCATTTTATGTGCAGTGAACATGGAACTTTGTGAGGTCTTCTGTAACAAAACAGCAATTTTCTAGTGATGCAATGGAACAGTGCATAATCTCTCTATAAAACTCTTAGTTGTTCCACTGAGAAAGCCAACCAGTGTAAATGTCCTCCCTCCCTATTACTGTGAGCACTTATCAAATATATAAGTTAACATTTGGCAGTAAGCTTCAACACACACATAGCATACAACACACAGCACAGAACATATATCACACAACACACACTTATGTATATAGTCATTCAATGCCATCATGAACCAGATCACCAGGGGCTAGCCCATGTCACCTAGTAGCCATCTTTAGCCATCCTTAGCTCTGGTGCTGAGGATGAATGGCACAGAATGAAGGCATCATGACTGCTATGGGGAGCCTGGATATTATCTGTTGATGTAGCGTGTATGGTCCTACACCAGCTGGCCATTGACCTTTTGGTTGTGTTGCTCTCAGAATTGAGATGTGGCACTCAAACATATCTTGAGTTCAGTCAATACCACCCTGCACCATAGGAAAGCTTACACCTCTCTCTAAGCCAAGAATTCACTCCATGCTTCAAGAGAGAATGCATTTTTTTCATCTCTCTTGGAATATATAGCCTCAGTAATCTCCTGTATGCTGCCGTGAATGGGAAATTGAGAAATGTTGCAAATAGTACCTGTTTCAAACTAGAAGGAGCCCAATACATAAAAGCATGAGGCAATAGGCATCTTCACAATCATTAGCTAATTTATCTTCACCCTGCCCTGAAGCTGCAGATGTGGCTCCAGCAAGTGGCAACTTTGAGCAAGAAAATCCTTAGTAATATTCAAATTTCAGATACACAGTTCCTCATTGAATTTCAGGCAGAAAGTAACTCCCTGAACACTCTGAACAAAGAAGGCTTGCTGCTTTGAACCTACCTTACTTCCCACTTTAAGTAACTGATTGAATTCGTTCTCACCTCTGCTTATTCTCGCTGTCACCCTGTAGCAAAAGGTGAACTTATACAATGTTTTCTCAATCTGGGTACAAGTCGTTAGTGTGAGTTTTTTGAAGTCAGGGCAAAGACCTTCAGCTTGTGCTATACTCCCTGAAGATTTTAACAGTTTTGAAGAACTGTAAAAATGATTAAACACTTCTTCAATTGTGTAAATCAACATCAGTAGAAATCAGTCAGCAGCTAACCTGATAATAATTGATAATCCCTTTAAATAGTGATGATGGGGGATGGTGGGGGGGGGGGGGGGGGTGTGAGGGGAGTTCCTGGAGCTTTGTGAATTTCAAAAAGAGAGTGTTAAGAGCTCCACCATTACCGTGCTAGCACCAAATTACCACTACATACTGACTGAACTCACAATCCTTCTGCTCTGTTATTTCTTTGTGCACATACTAAATTTTTGAATGGGCATGTGCAAATTGGACCAATCGAGATCCAAGGAGGAGAAAGTGAGGACTGCAGATGCTGGAGATCCGAGCTGAAAAATGTGTTGCTGGAAAAGTGCAGCAGGTCCAGCATTCAAGGAGCAGGAGAGTTGACACTTCGGGCATAAGCCCTTCTTCAGGAATGAGGAAGGTGTGCCAAGCAGGCTAAGATAAAAGGTAGGGAGGAGGGACTTGGGGGAGGGGCGTTGGGAATGCGATAGGTGGAAGGAGTTTAAGGTGAGGTGATAGGCCGGAG
>NC_057724.1:36997156-37010158 GCF_004010195.1 Chiloscyllium plagiosum | reverse complement strand
CCGAGATAGAAATGGAGAGGTCTAGGAAGGGGAGGGAGGAGTCTGAGACGGTCCAGGTAAATTTGAGGTCGGGGTGGAAGGTGTTAGTAAAGTGGATGAACTGTTCAACCTCTTCGTGGGAGCACGAGGTAGCACCAATACAGTCATCGATGTAGCGGAGGAAAAGGTGGGGGGTGGTGCCAATGTAGCTGCGGAAGATGGACTGTTCCATATATCCGACAAAGAGGCAGGAATAGCTGGGGCCCATGCGGGTGCCCATGGCTACTCCTTCGGTTTGGAGGAAATGGGAGGATTGGAAATAGAAATTGTTCAGAGTGAGGACCAGATCAGTCAGTCGAAGGTGGGTGTCAGTGGAAGGGTACTGGTTGAGTCGGCGGGAAAGGAAGATGCGGAGGGCTTTGAGGCCTTCGTGATGGGGGATGGAGGTGTATAGGGAGTGGATGTCCATGGTGAAGATAAGGAGTTGGAGGCCGGGGAAGCGAAAATCATGGAGGAGGTGGAGGGCGTGGGTGGTGGTAGGATAATCCACAAACCTGACTGCCCCGGCTGACCCATTGTCTCAGCCAGCTCCTGCCCCACCGAACTCATCTCTGCATACCTCGACACGGTCCTGTCCCCCTTAGTTCAAGAACTCCCCACCTACGTTCGGGACACCACCCACGCCCTCCACCCGATGTGGCCTCCTCTACATTGGGGAGACAGGCCGCCTACTTGTGGAACGTTTCAGAGAACATCTCTGGGACACCCGCACCAACCAACCCAACCGCCCTGTGGCTGAACACTTTAACTCCCCCTCCCACTCCGCCAAGGACATGCAGGTGCTAGGCATCCTCCATCGCCAGACCATGGCAACACGACGCCTGGAGGAAGAGCACCTCATCTTCCACCTAGGAACTCTCCAACCACAAGGAATGAATGCAGATTTCTCCAGCTTCCTCATTTCCCCTCCCTCCACCTTATCGCAGTCCCAACCCTTGGACTAATCACCACCTTCTTGACTTGCAATCTTCTTCCCGACCTCTCCGCCCCCACCCCCTCTCCGGCCTATCACCCTCACCTTAAACTCCTTCCACCTATCACATTCCCAACGCCCCTCCCCCAAGTCCCTCCTCCCTACCTTTTATCTTAGCCTGCTTGGCACACCTTCCTCATTCCTGAAAAAGGGCTTATGCCCGAAATGTCGATTCTCCTGCTCCTTGGATGCTGCCTGACCTGCTGCGCTTTTCCAGCAACACATTTTTCAAAAAGAATCCAAAACAACACTTGTGGTATTGAAAAACTGGGTATTAAGAAGTTGAATTTTCAAATCAAAGACCTTATAGTGACATCAGATGTATGTTTAATTGAAGCCTATATTGTGGAAACAATTTGAAGGGGAGTGAAAGGATCAATGTGATAGGCTGAATAGTTGTTCCTTCACTATGAATTTTTTCCAGACCTGTTCTCCTTTCCATCTCACCTGATTTTGTTTACATTTACCTCAATGAAAAGTAAAATCAAGAAGGGAGTAGAATGAATAGTTGAAACAAGCCCAGCAGTTTCCTGCCATAGAGTCATAAGCTGCCAGACAGGTTCAGTTAAAATTACCCATCAATGTACATTTTCTAAGATTTTGCTTAGAGGTACATCGTAAAGGACAAGGTGACAGAAATGAAACTCTTTCATATGGGGGATAATAGAAGTATAGATCACTCTGAAGAGAAGCACTAGGTGTTAGGTTTAAAATTAATAATTGAGCTGACATTGATAACTTGTTGCTTTCCAGAAATACTAAGAGTTATGAAGCCAAAGCAGATGGATAGAAATGGGATGCAGATGAACAATAGTCTCATTGAATGAGACAGGCTCAAAATTCTGAAAGGACTAGTTCTGCTGTTACGTTTTGGGAATAGTAGAGAACAGAGTCATAGAGTCATAAAGTCATAGAGATGTACAGCATGGAAACATACCCTTCGGTCCAACCCGTCCATGCAGACCAGATATCCCAACTCGATCTAGTCCCACCTGCCAGCACCCGGCCCATATCCCTCCAAACCCATCCAATTGCCTTTTAAACGCTGCAATTGTACCAGCCTCCACCACTTCCTCTGGCAGCTCATTCCATACACGTAATACTCTCTGTGTGAAAAAGTTGCCCTGTAGGTTTCTTTTATATCTTTCCCCTCTGACCCTAAACCTATGCCATCTAGTTCTGGACTCCCCCGCCCCAGGGAAAAGACTTTGTCTATCTACTCTATCCATGCCCCTCATAATTTTGTAAACCTCTATAAGGTCACCCCTCAGCCTCCTACACTCCAGGGAAAACAGCCTCTCTCTATAGCTCAAATCCTCCAACGCTGGCAACATCCTTGTAAATCTTTTCTGAACCCTTTCAAGTTTCACAACATCTTTCCGATAGGAAGAAGAACAGAATTGCACGCAAAATTCCAACAGTGGCCTAACCAATGTCCTGTACAGCCGCAACATGACCTCCCAACTCCTGTGCTCAATACTCTGACCAATAAAACAAAGCACACCATACACCTTCTTCATTATCCTATCGACCTGTGACTCCACTTTCAAGGAGCTATGAACCTGCACTCCAAGGTGTTTTTGTTCAGCAATACTCCCTAGGACCTTAACATTACGTGTATAAGTCCTGCTAAGATTTGCTTTTCCAAAATGCAGCAGCTTGCATTTATCTGAATTAAACTCCATCTGCCACTTCTCAACCCATTGGCCCATCTGGTCAAGATCCTGTTGTAATCCGAGGTAACCCTCTTCGCTGTCCACTACACCTCCAATTTTGGTGTCATCTGCAAACTTATTAACTGTACCTCTAATTGATTTTGTGCACTTTGGATTCTTCTATGTTTACTCGAGTGTGCGTGTATGCATGCTGATCTGAAATATGGCTCTAAGAGGTTTGTAGTGGTAGACTAGAGTTTAAGCAAATGCTGCCTGGGCATACTTATTTCACTGATCTATAAATTGTATTTTATTGTTCCTTTTACAATAAATAATTGTTTAATTTCTGAACATAACAGGAAAGTAGCTCAATTCAGTTGCATAATGAGTGAATTCAAACACACCTTGTTTTCTAACCATTCCCATGGAATTAATTATACCTCAAGATAACGTTGCAACCATGAATAAGAAAGATAATTATTTCTTATTGGGTGGCACAGTGGCTCAGTGGCTAGCATTGCTGCCTCACAGCGCCAGGGACCCGGGTACAATTTCAGCTTCGGGTGACTGTCTGTGTGGAATTTGCACATTCTCCCTGTGTCTGTGTGGGTTTCCTCCGGATGCTCCAGTTTCCTCCCACAGTGTAAAGATGTGCAAGTTTGGTGAATGACAATGCTAAATTCCCCATAGTGTTCAGGGATGTGTAGGTTAAGTGCATTAGTTAGGGGAATTGGTCTGGGTGGGTTACTCTTCAGAGGGTTGGTATGGACTTGCTGGGCCAAAGGGCCTGTTTTCACACTGTAGGATTTCTAATTCTAATCATTCATTTCTGCACCCTTCACTTGTATTGGCTATATGTCATTCTGCTTAATGTTGTTTAAAAATCAGTCCGGATAAGAAGATTTGTGAGCTTGTGTCCTGTATGGAATTGTGTGGGCAGACTAGGTTGCTAGGCAACCATCATCCATGAAATTCTGTATTTGTCTTGTAAGAGACAGGATTATTATAGGAGGAAATGGCATTTTATGTACCTGGTTGTAAGTAGTGATAATGGTGGTTAATTCTTGGAAAATCAACTTCGAACCTTGAAAATTCAATTTACCAACACCAAGATGCAGGAATTTTCTAAATTGGGAGCAATCTACAGTATCTATGTAGACTTTGTGACTACATTTAATGGGGAAGTTATTCTTTTCATACCTAGGTTAACATGTGTATGTCAAAACTTTCAATGTCAACAGACTGCTCTCATGCTTTATGTCGATACAGTTGATAAGTTAACCTATTTTAATAAAATGGCCTTTAAAACATATATGCTAACTGAATTGCACACTGACACCAGTATCTTGGGAACCTAGTCAGCATTATTTGAATAAATGACTGCAGATTAAAGACTTGCCCACCATTGTTGTGCCTCACCAAATGTGGCTGTTAATATCTTGAACATATCACTTGCTCTTCAAATGGCAGAGCAGGGATTGCTGTGTCTTTCCACAGCATAAGCAGGAACTGTGAGAAGAGTGGTGAGAATGAGTCAATGGTATATAAATATCCCACTATCGCTACTCATAGTGATATCAAAGGAAGGGACAAATGTGTGTGTAACTTTAGCGATTGCATTTGGATAGAACTGGAATGGGGGAGGGAATTCACAACACATGATTAAACCTGATGGCAATCAATATTGCAAGTAGATGGAAGAGGGAGGTGAATCATATTTGAGGGGTAAATAAATGGCAATGAAGATGTAAAGGAACTGCATGATAAGATGAAGAAACGGAAAGAGGCACTAAAAAGGCAAGAAAAAGAGTAGAAGCTGGGATTAAAGGTTTGAAGTGAAATAGGGAGGAACATACCAAACTTAGCGGAAAAAGAACAGGAAAACATTTACAATTAATAAGGGAATAAAAAAGAACATCCAGCCTTGGGTGACTGACTGTGTGGAGTTTGCACATTTTCCCTGTGTCTGTGTGGGTTTCTTCCGGGTGCTCCGGTTTCCTCCCACAGTCCAAAGATGTGCAGGTCAGGTGCATTGGCCATGCTAAATTGCCCATAGTGTTAGGTGCATTAATCAAAGGGAAATGGGTCTGGGTGGGTTACTCTTCAGAAGGTCGGTGTGGACTTGTTGAGCCAAAGGGCCTGTTTCCACACTGTAGGGAATCTAATCTAATCTAATCATCCTTTTAACTTTTTTGTACTTAATGTATAACTGTGCACAGCATTATCATATAATGTCAGAGCCTCTATGAAAAACATAAATTAGAAATTACAAAGTGGCATTGCTAACCAGTTGACCTCTTGTTCAATGTAGAAATGTGACTTATAATTTTCCATGTGCACTGAATAAACTTTGGAGACAGAAAGTAGATTACAGACTTTAGCTTTTAAATTTATTTAATGCAATTTCATATCTATTGTAAAGTACTTAGTAAGGACATGTAACCAAGTATCCATTCCATTTCATGAGCAGAGATTTAAGTTAAACATCTAGCAGCATTTTCTGACATTTCTATTCTTTTTTAACAGTATACAATTACTTAGCTATTTAATAATAAATTTTTATCTACATTTCAAAGGATGTATTTCCAGAAAATCTAAGAAGAAAGATAATTCACATAAGTATATTCCCTCCTACCCTAAAATTAATTAGTTAGTGATGTTCTGCATTTGTCGAATGTACAAAACATGCATAATATTACAACTGTAACAAGGGCCATGAGCGATCATTCTAATCGATTGGCTACAGTCTTTAATGAATAACTAAGGTGCACAGATTGCCTGAATTCATACTTGACAGGTGTTTGCTTTTTAGTGATGATCAGCTATCCTATTTCATTGAGTCATAGAGTCCCTCCAGTGTGAAAGCAGGCCTTTCGGCCCATTAAATCCACACAGACCCTTCAAAGAGCATCCCACGCAGACACTCCCCCACCCTATCCTTTTAACCCTGCATTTCCCATGGTTAATCCAGCTAACCTGCACATCCCTAGACACTATGGGCAATTTAGCATGGTCAATCCCCCTAACCTGCACATCTTTGGATTGTGGGAGAAAACTGGAGCAACTAGAAGAAATCCACACAGACATTGGGAAAAACTGCAGGCACTTACAGTGGATTATACAAAAATCTAACAGCTCCCACTTGCAACACTGGAAAGACATCATCTGTCCTGCTGGCTTTATTGCACTTTATTTAACTAATTAGCGTTTCAAGTTTAGAAATACAACTTATTTAACAGTTATTTTAATTATGCTAAGTAGTTACTAATTAAGCTACAAAATTTTTTAAATACTTCGATGGGATATGGATGTACTAGACCAACGTTTATGGACTGTCCCAAGTTGCCCTTGATAAGTGGTGGCGTGCTGCTGTCTTGAATCACTATGTTATATAGAGACTTCCACAGTGCTCTTCCTACATCTCGCAGGTATCTGCTTAAACTACTGTTGCAGTTTAAAGAAACGAAAGAAAAGTCTTCAACATTACCAGTGAAGCACCTACTTGTTTACATAGTTTAACCCTCTAGATTTGAGCTTTTAGGTTTCATTGCCTCTTGCCCCCACTATCACCCTCACTCCTCGTTTTGTAAAAGACCAAAGCAAAAGCTCTTCTCTTAGTGTTCCAAATTCCCTCACTCACTGAATTGCACCAGTTATATAATTACTCTGTCTAATATTATTCCAAGCCAGACTTGATGCTGCTTAATTTGTGCATTAGCAAAACCTCCTAACCTCTGGCTGAGGTTCTAGGCTTAAGTCAATCCCAAAAGACTAGGGAATCAATCCTATATTGCCACCCAGTAAACTAACTATGCAGTTGCCTCTCGTACTAATTCATATCTAGAGAACAGCAAGTGATAGCAAGGAACATGCCTCCTGGTCAATACCAATAGAAACAGCTCTTCGGCCCACCATGTCTATGCTGACCTTCAAAGACCAAACTACACTAATCCCATTTATCTGTGCTTCATCCATAGCCTACTATGGCTTGCATTTTAAGTGCTCGTCCAAATGCTTCTTAAATGTTGCAACCTGACCCTAACACCCTTTCAGACAATGGGTTCCACATTTCTGGCATTCTCTAAACTTCTTACACCTTGCCTTAAACTTCTGCCTTCTGGTCTTAGATGTCTGCTGGAGAAAAGATTCTCTATTGATGCCTCTCATAATTTTGTATACTTCAATCAGATCTCCCATCAGCCTCCTGACTCCCCAAAGCCTGTCCACTATCTATAAGGCACAAGTAAGGAGTGTGATGGAATACTTCCTACATGCCTGCGATGAGCATTGCTCCAACAACACTTAAGAAGCTTGACATCATCCTGGACAAAGCAGCCCACTTGATTGACATCCATTCTCTTCACCACCGATGCTTACTAGCAGCAGTGTTAACCATCTACAAGAGGCGTTGCAAAAATTCACCAAAGAGCACAAACCAATGACCACTTCCATTAGAAAGGATAAAGCCTGCAAATACAAAATAACACCACAACCTGCAAATTCCCCTCCAAAACATACATTATTCTAACTTAGAAATATATCACCATTCCCTCACTGCTGTGGGTCAAAATCCTGGAATTCCCTCCCTAAGGGCATTTTGTGTCTACCTACAGCACAGGAACTGCAGAGTTTCAAGAAGGCAGCTCACAAATACCTCCTCAAAGGCAACTCATGATGGCAACAGATGTTGGTCAGCCAAAGATGCTGACATCCCAAAAGAGAATAAAAAAAATTTGTTTCAAGGCTCTAATAAGTGCACCATCACTGAACTATACTACTTGATTTACTAGCCTTGTTCCTGATTTTTAAATTTGATGGTACCCTGCTCCATGATTTATTGGCAATTCATCTAAGAAATATTCAAAGAATATAATAACACTATTGTTCCATTTTGACCACTGGACTCCATACAAGTTAAGTAGGTACTGGGCAGTTATAGACACACTTAAGCTCTCGGGAACGAGTCAGGAAGAAGATTGTTCTGAGGAGATAAATCCACGAAAAATGTCTCAAAAATGTTACAGGTTCATTATATAGCTTCTGTAGTCAAAATCTACAAAAAACAAAACTATCCATAAGTGGCAAGCAAAACCCATGGAAACACAATTCATATGTGAAGATGACTGAGAGGGGTTATTTTATACAGTGGATTGAACTTTCACTTATGATTCATATTGAAATCAATCCATAATGATGTACCAAAGGTTAACTTTGGGTGTAAGGACCTTAGTAAAGTATATTTTACTAATCTCAGTACACATGAATAAAATCAAATATGGTCTTTTATTTTATTTCGTAAACTGAAAACTTATTCTCAATGAGAGTGGGTGTTCAGTTTATGAAACAAAGTGAAAGATTATGTTTCTTCAATGACAATTTTTTGAATCCTACTACTTTTTGTAGCCAAAATATCCTGAAATTGCCAACAAGGGATAGGGGCTGTAGATTTTAGATGTTAGACAAGAGATATGGGGGGAGCAATGTGAGTAAGATGGAATTCACTGTTTACACGTGTTGTAGAAGCAGAGGCAATGAATGATTTTAAATGGAAATTGGATGTGCATTTGAGGGAACTGCACTAACTAGGTTACAGGGATAATGTGATGGTGAGGGAACAAGGCTAATTTGGACCTGATGGGCAAAACAGCCTCCCCATGCCATAATGACTATGAATCTGCATGGGTCCAATTCTTGTTCCCAGGTCATGTGTACAGAGGTAGGAGAAATCCCAAGCTCCGTGAATCCAATCTTTGGTTCCCAGTGGAAGGCTGGATTGGAAACTGGATGACCTGCGAAGAGTCTAACAGGCAGCTGCTTCCTGAGGTGGACTGGATGGAAAGCCTGACTTGGGGCTTCACTGCTGTGGTCAAAATGTAAAGTTAAAGATGAAAATATAAACATCCGGAATGCTTACTCTATCTCACCACCCCATACTCCCCATGCCCCATCGATTGCCACCCTCTGCCCCACCATGCACTATCATGACCCTTCATACCATTTACTAGCTATATTACTCTATCCACTCTCCATGACCTCTCATAGCATCTGTGTCACCCATTCCCATGGGAACTGACCCATACCCGTCCTCGTGATCCTTGACAGCAACAGTGCCACCCTTTTCTCCTACCGTACCCAGGGTCTAACACCAATGGATATCCTGCTACCCACCATCCTTTGGCTTGCCTTCTCCATATCAACTTACCGACTATACATCACACATAAACCTCAGGAGGTGCGCTGACAATACCTGCTGATAATGTTGCCTTTGGAAAATTACCACTCTCGCTGAGAACAAAAATTACATTCAATGCATTTAAATTCCTTCAAAACTCCCCATGTAATCAAACATTTTCATTCAATAAGCAATTGGAACTATCCATCAAAATGCTCACTTGCTCATACCCCATTGTGAAAATGATAGTTTAGGAAAGCCATGAAGCACAAATCATATGTTGGCGCATGAAAACAGATACTCTGAAAGACCTAGCACATTTTTCTAAACTCTGAGCATTATTTTGGACAGTTCCTTGACAGCTTTGGCAGTCTCAGTCAGTTTATGGACAGGCATGCCTTTTATAATCTTAAACCCATGCTTTACCTTCACCAAAGATGACCTGGGAACAAATACAAAGTGATATATTTGTGGAAATTGATGAGCACTTGAGGGAAATAAACTTGCTGGGTTACATGGTCAGAGTAGACATTAAGGGAATAAGATTGATTAGATGACATTACAAAGAGCTCACATAGTCTAGATGGGAAAAATGTACAAGGCAAATGAGAAATATAAAACATTCCTCTAACCCTCAGCCCTCCCCCTACTCACTATGCCTAACCAATGCACTTCCTCAACAATTCATGCCAACTCATGCAACCTAACATCCCCTACCCAGTTTCATGTCTCCTCATAATCCCTAAGCCTCCCTACTTCCCTCTACCCATTCCCGTGGTCCCTCATACCCCTATGTCAACTTAAAGCCTATATTTACTAACCATGCCTACTCACTCATAATCTGCAAGTACTCTTGCATATAGGCAATAAATTATTTACATTTCTATGCTGCAGATTATATTCTACTGAGAAAATCACTCAGATTCATAAAAAGATACTTTTGACACTTCTTGATAGATTTGGTAGGTTAATATTTGTTGACGCTTCTAAACAGTTCTTGACAAGCTGGATACTTCCAATGTGAGTATGTATCATTTATGTGCTATCTTCTCCACAGGTAATAGTCCAAAGGGATCTGTGACCCCCATCCCCAAATGATACCAGACACTCTCCTGAAAAGGATCCTTGACTACATCCCAAGTGTCATATCTGCAGGGGTACCTCACTTATCCAAAAGAATTACACTCAAAACAGACCCGCTCCCTTTGGCCTCAAACACTTCTTTTCTGGTCAGATTGCCACACTGTTGCAGACACTACAGACATCAAGATCCAATTTCAGTGGAGGAGGCTGGTCATTTAAATGGCCGTCTGCATCTGGGAACAGCACATTTGCAAACTACATTATCACTATTCTCCCATCTCATTGCGTGAGTTACAAAGTTTGATTTAGCCACTACTACCGAGAAGGACCAGGGCAGCAAGCACATGGGAAAACACCAATTTCCCCTTCACATTATGCATTGTCCTGACTTTGAAATATTTTGCTGTTCCTTCACTGTCACTGGATCAAAATCCTCAAGCTTACCTTCTAACAACAGTGTGGGTATCCCTACACCTGAAGGCTTAGAATGGTTCAAGTAGGCAGTTCATCATCACTTCCAGGACAGTTAGGGATGGGTAGCAAATGCTGGTCTTGTCAGTCTTCTCATAAATAACTGAAAAACATTGATGGAAAATTCAGTTAGAACTTTGTTGACTTTCACAAGTCAAAGGAACAAGTAGAAAAGTGAACCTTTATCAGAAACAAAACCAGAAATTTCTGGAAAAGCTCAGCAGGTCTGGTAACATCTGTGGAGAGAAATCAGAGTTAACATTTTGGGTTGAATAACCCTTCCTCTGAGCTGATGGTACCTAGCTACTGGATTGGATTGCATTTATTGACACTGCAATTGAATGAGCTGCTAACATGTAGCCTCACTGCAAAGTGAATGTTGGTTGCTTCCTCCCATCTTCGTCCTGGCTGCCATTTCTCTTCTTCCTTTGCTTCCAACTGCTCTGCTGCTTTCACTATCCCTGGTAGCAAGGACTGTATGCTCTTCATGACAAGGTTGTGCAAGATACAGCAGGTTACAAAAAATCTTGACCCATGTTCTGTCAAGTACACCAAGGCTTTTTCAGAGCAATTGTGATAGCAGAACTATTGTTTGAACACCAAAATAGTCCAATCAATGACACTTTGCATGGTAGCTTACCTCCCATGAGGTAATATTCTTCATAGCATGTGGGTTACACATGGTAGTCAGGACCTTGGCAGTCAGCAATATTCCTTGTCACTCAGTAGTAGTCCTCTGTTTTCACCTGAAGGGTCAAATATTAATAGTACATCAACTTGGTCCAGAATAAATGCTGACTCTTCCAGGATACTGGTGATTGACCTGAATGATGCACTGAATGAAGTGAATGTAACAGAACTGAAAACAAAACTGAGAGAGGTGTTAAAGGTACTGCCAACCATTGTACCCAATTGCACTTCATTTTACAAATCTAGCACCATGAATTCAGAGCAGAGATGAGTCATTAGAATGATATGCAGCACTGGGGAGTTGAACTCAGGAGAGAATACCAGATAAACTAATGCTTAGACTTCTGATCTGCTATTATAACTTTAAGGATGCATGAAAACAAAAATGAAGCTTCTCTGGTGAGGCCAACGTAACATGAACAGCTCTAAATTTCCCAGAACTTAGAACAGGAGATTTAAAGAGTGTTGTAAAGATTCTGTATCCTAGATCTTCAAAGTCAGGATCTGAAAAAAAATGAACTTGCAAAGCAGAGGCAAATCTATCATTTACAGGTATTGAAATAAATATGGGTTGTGAAACAAAGTGACATAGTTGCAAGCAAATGACAGACAAGTTTTGGACTGATGTTACTGATTGTCCTTGAGAAGTGGTGGTGAGCTGTCTTCTTTAACTGGTCCAGTACATTTTTTTTTACAAAAGCCAAGATGTGGACGTCTCTGACTTGGACTGCATTTATTGCCAGTCTCCAATTGTCAGAGGCCAGTTAAGAGTCTGTTAAGAACATTGTTGTGGGTCAGGATTCATATGTAGGCAAGATCAGGTAAAAACATATTTCCTTTTTTGAAGGACATTAATTAACCAGATGGGTTTTTATGACAACTGACAGCAGTTAAATGGTCAGCATTAGGCACACCTTTTATTTCAGATTTTTATTGAATTCAATTTTCACCATCTGCCAGGGTGGGATTCACACCTGTGTCCAGTAAATATGCACCATATCCCCTTAGCTTTAGGTATACCCACCAGGTTGTTCCAGGATTTTGAGCCAGAGATAGTGAAGAAACAGTGAGATGTTTCAAAGTCAGGATGGTGAGTGGATTGGAGAGGAGCTTGTAGGTACTCACAAATATCTCATGGCCTTGACCTTGTGGATGGTAGTTGCTGTGGCTTTGAAAGGTGCTGTTGAAAGAGCCTTGGTGATTTTTTGAAGTGCATTTTGGAGATGATACTCACTGCTGCTATTGAACAAGAGTGGTGGAAAGAGTGAAAATCTGTGGATGTGGTGTCAGTCAAGTAAGCTATATTGTCCTGGATGGTGTCAAGCTTCTTGAGTGCTGTTGAAGTTGCATTCATTCAGGCAAGTGGGGAGTATTCATCACACTTCTGACTTGAGGAGTCATGAAGTGAGCTACTCAATGCAAGATTCCTAACCTTTGACCTGGCCTTGTAGCCACAGTATTTATACAGAGCTGAAAATGTGTTGCTGGAAAAGTGCAGCAGGTCAGGCAGCATCCAAGGAACAGGAGAATCGATGTTTTGGGCATAAGCCCTTCTTCAGGCTTATGCCCGAAACGTCGATGCTCCTGCTCCTTGGATGGTTTGCTTTCTTTCTCATTGCTCCATAAAGTTGGTTGCCTGAAATGTGTAATAACTAGTGATGTAGCAGAGCACTCAGCTTCCTGATGACGACCATTCCAGCTACAGAAAGTAGCTGAACTGCAATCTTGCCTCATTTGATTGTGATAAGTAATTTGGAATGGGAGGGCAAATGGGAAATCTTGTACCTTACATGACAGATCAAAGGGAGATAGTGGCATTATGGTAATATCACTAGGAGGAGAAAGTGAGGTCTGCAGATGCTGGAGATCAGAGCTGAAAATGTGTTGCTGGAAAAGCGCAGCAGGTCAGGCAGCATCCA
>NC_057724.1:36944773-36996615 GCF_004010195.1 Chiloscyllium plagiosum | reverse complement strand
GCTGATAGGGGAGGGGAGGGAAATATATCCTTGGTGGTGGGGTCCGTTTGGAGGTGGCAGAAATGACGGCGGATGATATGCTGTAGATGGAGATTGGTGGGGTGGTAGGTGAGGACCAGTGGGGTTCTGTCCTGGTGGTGGTTGGAGGGGTGGGGCTCAAGGGCGGAGGAGCGGGAAGTGGAAGAGATGCGGTGGAGGGCATCGTCGACCACGTCGGGGGGGGGGGGGGGTGGAAATTGAGGTCCTTGAAGAAGGAGGCCATCTGGGTTGTACGTTTTTGGAACTGGTCCTCCTGGGAGCAGATGCGGCGGAGACTAAGGAATTGGGAGTGCGACGGAGACGAAGGAATTGGGAGTGCAATATCACTACACTATTAAACTAGAGGCCCAAGCTAATGCTGTGGTGACACAGATTCAAATCCTAGAACAGCATCAGGTTAAAATATCCAGTTAATCAATATATCTGCAATTAAAAGCAAGTCTCAGTAATGTTATTCGTGGCAGCTATCATTTATTGATTAAAGAAAAAAAGCAGTTTGATTCACTAATGTCCTTTACCAAAAGAAGGTGGTTGTTGTAACTTAATTATACCTATGTGTGACTCCAGAACCATAGCAATGAGGGTGACTCTTAACTGCCCTCTAAAATGACCTTAGAAGCCTTTAAAAACCAAAAGGACTGCAAATGCTGTAAATCAGAAACAAAAATAGAAGTTGCTGGAAAAGCTCAGTAGATCTGACAGAATCTGTGAAGGGAAATCAGAGTGAACCTTCCTCTGACGCTTTGAAAGCGTGTTAAGTTCATGCACAATAAGCATGAATCACAAACGCTGGACTTGCCAATGATGCCCATATCCAATGAAAGAATAAAGAAGAGTAGATTAATATTTTATTACATCTGTTGTGCCAAAACTAACTCTCACTGTAAAATTTTGTTGGCTCAAAAAATGTAGCAGAAACTGTAGGCTTTCCTTCAGTCAGACTGTCAGAAAAAATCTGCAACTTAACCTTTTAAATTCATTCATAAGATGTGAAAATTCTTCACCAAGCCACTATTTATTGCTCAAACGTATTGTTGTTAAAAATGAGTGGTGAGATGCCTTCTTGGATGATTGTAGTCCATCTGGTGTAGGAGCATACAAATGCTAAAATAGAAGAAATTCTTGGATTTAAACCTAGCAACAGTGAAACGGCAATATATTTCCAAGTTGGAATGGAATGTGACTTGGAGGTGAACTTCTCATTGATTTTTCCATGAATCTGTTGCCCTTGTCCTCGTGGAGGTCGCTGGCTCGGAGGGTACTATTAAAGGAACCTTGGTTAGTTGCTACAGTATATCTTGGATTTGGCACACATTGCTGCCACTGTGCACCAATGGTGAAGGGAGTGAATGCTTAAGATGATGAATGGAATGCCTATCAATGAGTTGCTTTGTCTTGGATCACATCAATGTTGTTGCTTCTATGCTCATCCAGTCAAATGGAGAATATTTCATCTCCATCTAGACATGTTGGTGGCGAACAGGCTTTGTTAATTCAGTTACTCACAGAATTTTCACTTCTGACCTGTTCTTGTACAAACAACATTTATGTGGTCAGGCCAGTTAATATTTTCATCAATGGCTACCCCAAGGTCTTTGGTGGTGGTGGATTCAGCTTTAGTTATGCCATCGAATGTCATGGGGAGTTCATTAGATCCTCTTGTGTTGCATGTGCTGCCTGGCAGTTTGGTGACATGAATGTGACCTGCCATTTATCAGCTCAAGTCTGAGTGCTGTTTGGATCTTGATGTATATTGATAGAGTCAGCTTTGATATTAGAGCAATTGTGAATAGTACTAAAATACTGTGCAATCATCAGCTGACATTATTTTGGCCTTCTTCACTTAGTTCACACTGAAAGAACATTGCAACCTACTCCTGCCCAAGGCTGTTTTTAACTGTAATTTTGAACATTCTTGAGTATATTTGTTTGTGGGGATGGTGTTGTTATTTATGAAATAACAAATTGGCTGATAAATGGTCTTGTGACTTTGCTGTTCTAGGTACGGGTCATATGTTTAATTCCAAGGACTAACTATACTAAAGAATATTCTCTCCTGCACCCACTGAGCCACTGATGAGTCTCAGCAGCAGAAAGGAAAAGCTGCAGCTTCCAGGTTTCCATGGAAACTTCGCAGTTAATGGCCTTGGGAGCTGTTAACTGTATCAGGAGATTTGATGAAAATCTAATTTTAACCATCAGAGATGCTGGATAAGCCAGAAGTGAGGAAAGTTGACCACAACCAATTCTAGCATCTCCAGGATTGAAAACCATATTTAAAAAATATAGCTCATAATAAAACCTATGCCTCCAGTGTTTTTCATTCCATTCTTGAATGGTCTAGTTGTCTCGAGCAGAGTTTCATGGTTACCAAGCATCTCCCTGTGCATCAACCAAATGGCTTTTCTTCATGTGTGGGGTGCAACTTTGAGGAACAGAGTTTCCTCTTAGGCTTGACAATGAGACCAGGAATGTACTGACTTTGCTACAGCCAACCATTGATACGACACATATGTTGGGATATTACATGATTTGTTATTTACAGCAGAGGAAAAAGTGCCTGCCCATCCTTGACTCCATGTATTGTATCTCAAAAGTGCTGGTGGCAAAAAGTAAACAAGTGTCATCGGCAATGGGATTCTATCTGCCAGCTTTCCTTCCCTACTAAAGTTATTTCAGAAGATTGTTACAAATAAGAGTTAACAATTCAGGCCCTCTTGTCTACTCTACCATTTGATGAGATCATGACTGATCAACAATCCATAACCTTAACTCCATTTATCTACCTTCAGTCTGTGTTTTGTATAGGCTGGAGCTATCTGTCTCAGTTACAAAAGGTATAATTGTTGGAATGGAATGTGACTTGGAGGGGAACTTCTTATTGATTTTTCCATGAATCTTGTCCTTCTGGCTGGTGGAGGTCACTGGCTCGGAGGGTACTATTGAAGGAGCCTTGATTAGTTGCTACTTGTATTTGGCACACTTTGCTGCCACTGTGCACCAATAGAGAAGAGAGTGAATGGAAACCTCCCTGAAAACTTCAGTTTGTGCTGCTCTTGTTTGTATTAAGGCCCTCTCCAAAGTTGGTGCTGTATTATAACTACTCAGGGAAAGCACTTGAGTGTCTGCAGTTAACTGGCAAATCACAACTGAGCTTTATTTTGTTCTCATACAGCTTCCGCATCTCAGACTGTTTGTGGGGCAAGAGCTTTAAGGGATTTTATGTTTCTCATTTCAACATCAGATACCATCAAATTTAAGACCCCTTTCTACTGAAGTACAGATCAAGAATGAAATGTTTTGTTCTAACTGTTCTCCATAGGTAAATATCAAATTATAATGTAGTTTATCCATAGTTTAATGAGAAACTTTCTTTTGAGTTATGATTTTAAGTGTATTGCCTTCACCTCCCACAGTCCAAAGATGTGCAGGCTGGGTGGATTAGCCATGGGAAATGTAGGGTTACAGGGATAGGGTAGGGGGTTAGTCTGGCTGGGATGCTTTTCGGAGGGCCGGTGTGAGCTTAATGGGCTGAATGGCCTGTTTCCACACTGTAAAGATTCTATGATTCCATGACATAATTTTTTGATTGTGACTTAAGTTGATTAATATTGCTATTTCTAGCTCAATTGCTGAGAAGGAGCTAGAGAGAAATTAAATGCTTAACAAATGTTATGACGATGTGGGTGAACTATACCTTTTAAGTGAGTTAAAAGCTAGCAGTAACAACATCAAGTGTTCTCATTAAGACACAATGGAACATGTGCTCCAGCTACTGGAGTAGCTGATTGCCTGGAAACGACAAAAAAAAATTCAAATTCGGCCAATCAGTTTAAATTATACAGCGAAAAATACCAAATTCCAATCAAGTTTGAATTGACAATATTGACAAACTTAAAAGCCAACGACACAGTCCGATGCTCTGGTGTATAAGACCAGGGAAAATGGAACAGTTGGGAGGAGAACTGCCAAGCCTCAGCATGTAAACAGACTGCCTGAAAATAGCTCTCTTAAAAGGTACCTTTTTCAATCAGTACCTATGAAGCAGAATCCTTAAGAAGGAAGGAAGACACAGGAAGATCCAAATAGAAGAACTGAAAGCTGCCTGGTTTGGAGATAAGAAGTTTTGTTTTGTAAATCTTAATTGGGAATTTTATCGGACTAGTATTATTGAAGGGTAGGTAACAGATACATTAGGGTAAGGAATTGTAAGTAATCATTAGTTAATTATTATCTGTTATACTTTAAGAAATAAAATTGTTAATTTTTACTTTATCTAGTTATTGGCCACTCGAAGTTTTATAGGTTACTGCATGGGAAAATTCTTTTCTGTGTTGCTTAGTTTTAAATTAAGCAGGAGGGTTTATCCTGTGTCGTAACAGTTTGGGGGCTTGAGTGCATGATTTGAACTGGTTTACACAGATTTGAATAGATTTGGGGGTGTGAAAATTCCAGCAGATTTAAACACTTGCAGCTCAATGTCCTAGATCATTAAATAAAACATAGGTGAGACAATTTGTTTAATTTTGGTGACTTGTGGTTGATTAGATTAAAAGTGAGAGAAATGGCCCTTAAAATTGTGAAAGAGATTCTGGGATTTGAGGATGATTCTCAAATTTGCCAAAAACGTTAGAAGGAGAGAAAAAATGCTATACTTTTACAAATAGTTAGCAAATAAATTTGATTTGGATTTAACCAAAGATAAAAGTAAAGCTGAAATTGTAAGGGAGTTACTCAAAGTTGAAACTTTATTGCTGGAACAGCACAGCAGGTCAGGCAGCATCCAGGGAACAGGAGATTCGACGTTTCGGGCACAGGCCCTTCTTCAGGAATGATTGTCAATATACTCAATTCAAACTTGATTGGAATTTGGTATTTTTCGCTGTATAATTTAAACTGATTGGCCGAATTTGAATTTTTTTTTGTCGTTTCCAGGCAATCAGCTACTCCAGTAGCTGGAGCACATGTTCCATTGTGTCTTAATGAGAACACTTGATGTTGTTACTGCTAGCTTTTAACTCACTTAAAAGGTATAGTTCACCCACATCGTCAAACACTTAAACGATCCAGCTGTCGAGATAATTATTCAGGTAGTTGGTGACTCGACTTTTATGACTTAGAGAGAGAGAAAAAAGAGAGAGAGAAGGTTCTTAGCTGAGCAAAGAGAGAGAAGAAAGGGAGAGACAAAAAGAGAGAGTATTTGAACTTGAGAAGTTGCAAATTAGACAGCAAAGTCAAGTTAACAGGATGGAGATTAAAAGAGAAGGTAGTGATACATATAAATATGTCAAAACTCTGCTACATTTTGATGAGAAAGATGTTGAAGCCTTCTTTATTTCATTTGAAAAATTGGATAGGAAGATGGAGTGGTCCAAGGATTTATGCGTAATGCGAGTACAGACTAAACTGGTAAGCAGAGCTAGTGAGGTATTTGCCGCATTGTCAGATGAGGTGTCAAGAGATTATGAAGAGGTTAAACAGGCTATTTTAACCTGTGCTTATGAATTGGTACCAGAAGCATATAGACAGCAGGTCAGAAACACAAAGAAGGAACCAGGTCAGACTTAGGTTGAATTTGAAAGAATTAAACATAGTCATTTTGATCAATGGGCACATGCTTTGAAAATACATAAAACCTTTGAGGCTCTAAGATAGATTATTCTGCTGGAGGAGTTTAACAACTCACTTCCAGCGAGAAGAATTCACATGGAGGAACAGAAAGTTCAGGAAGTGAAAAGGGCAGCAGAATTAACAGATGAGTACATGTTGGTGCATAAGACAAGTAAAGGAGACCCCAAAAAGAGCCGAGGAGCTGCAGGAGAGTGCACAACCTAGGCAGGGGCTGGGTATGGAGTTAATACCTGATCTGTTGATGTCTGCTTTCTTTCACAAATCCAGACGAACCAAGTTTCAGTACAATAGCAAATGTTTTATTATCGAACAGCCGGGGAGAGATTCTCAATTTCCCCAAAAGTAGTCGTGTATCTACTTTGTGGTGACACTTCTCCATGAAACTCTGTCCTACACACAAAGACAGTATTTCTTATAAGGATTAAACAAAAGGTTTATCAGTCATATGGTTGATTATCATTACATAGTTTAAAATAGGTAATTATGAATTTACAAAGCCTGATGAATGTTGATGTCCTGTGATAACATGTGAAAGGATTACAGGAACTGATTATCCTATTTGTCATGATGATATGTTGATGGGAAGAGACTAAACCAGACGGGTTTTGCCTCCTCTTTCGGGGGATTCACATATCTATGCTAATATGGAGGGGAAGTAAGACAATGGGGGCAGGAGGCAGCTTAACAGGGCTCTGGCCATGGCTATCATTCCTGTCTGGGAAGGGCAAATCCCTCCGTCTGAGGCTGCAGAGGAATCCACATGTGTGGTTCCCTAGACTCCTCTTCTGGGGTACAGTCAGCCTCCCCCCTACTGAGATGTTCTGTCTATATTATTAGAGAACAGACTTCCAATTGATAGTGTAGTGAGTCTTTTTGGCAGTGGAATGTTTAACCCTTAAGTCCCCGATGTGTCTTAAAAGAGGTCCCCTCAGAGCTGAAAGTGAAAACATTCGGACAACAGTGGCCATAAGCACCGGAGCACTAGAATGCAGGAGATCACAATTAGTATAGTAATTCCAATATGTACCAGCAGGCCTCCCAGTCCTCCAAGAACACCGCCTAGGTACCACCCTCCCACACCATCACTAAACCCCTTGTCGATAGTTTGGAGAGTCAGGATTTCCCGTGTGATGTGTTTAGATAGGTCAGTGATGTTAGTGGACTCATCAGGGATGTAGATGCAACACTCTGCCCCAACAATAGCACAGGTACCACCCTCCTTGACCAGCAGGTAGTCCAGTGCCAAATGATTCTGGAGTGCCACATTCCTAACTGCAAGTAGTTCTGAGTTAATTTCAGTTAAGACACTAGCTGTATCATTGGCGACCCTTACCCATACGGTCCTGAGCTGATTAAGTTCTTGGGCATGTAAATAGATTTCTGTCAGGGGAGGTAACATTCCCACCCAGGCGAGAAACCTGGCGAGGGACCTTCTGGATCTCGGGGATGAGGGCAGGTTGCTCAAAACTTGAATGCAAGGTACAACGTACCCTATGTGGCATGACCCCTCCCAATCTGGGGGAAGCCAGGGGTAGGCTTTCAACCTGCAAACAAAGTGTGTGCCATTGTAAGTTGTCAGGGTGGAAACAGCACCCCTGTTGGGAGCAGGATTATTGCAGAGGTGGCCTGAGGTTCTGTTGTGGACAGCAGACCAATCAAATATGAAATACCCATATTCTGTTAAGTTCTGAATAGGTTCGACCCAGGGAATGGTAGAGGAGCTTTCACTCATTCCCACATAAGTACCTTTGGAGGGTTTCCCTGCCTGAAACAAATGGTGTGGTCGATGGTGTTGTTGAGAACCACAAGGAAGGGGGGCTTATGCGATTGGTTGTAATTAGGGTGATACCAGCTTCTGAATGAGGTCAGGTTATACCCTGCTGACTGCCACTCTCATGCATCATTGGTGTTACCCCTGATCAGGGGTGAAAAATTTACCAAGCCTGCTCTCTTTTCTATATATTTATAGATTAATTTCCACTGAATTTCCATATTCAAAAGAGGCAGCTCCCAAACCAGAATTCGCACAATACAGAGTAGACAATGTCACCCCGTAGTATTTTAGAGCAACTGGACAACTGTCCTACCTTACAAGCTGAGTCTGGGTGGCTTGTGTGACCTCGTCAAGGTACCAGTTCCATGGGGCGACAGACAGATCGTCCAGCCGAACACCAGGAGCAGTCTGGGGTAAAACACTCTGGGGCTCCCTTACCGCTCAGTTCTGACCAATTCAGATTTTCGTGTCATTTACTCAGCCCCATGAGACATTCCCTATGTTGAGGTCCAAGTCGCAGCATCTGATGTTGATGTCTGCTATATTCCACAAATCCAGATGACATATGCTTCAGTACAATAGCAGATGTATTGGAGACGTTTGTGTAAACGGATCACAATCTGCTTACAGTCTTAGAACGATTTAAAGACAAGAATATGAGACTATTTTGTTGGAGTCTTATGTAATAGACTTTTAATTTACAAATCGTACATGTTGCGGGTTGAAAGAATGTAATCGCAGATGCGTTATCGCGGATTTAACTGATAGAGTTTAGATGAGATTTGTTTTTATTTAATGTTACACATAGGTATGTGGGGAAAAGGTAAGGTGAACTTATAGTAAAGTTATCTGTATGCTAGGGTAATGTGTTTAAAAAATAGAGAAAAAAATGAAGACATCTTTTTACTATGATGGTTCTTTTTTTCATAAGGGGGAGGTGTTATGAAGATGTGGATGTACTGTACCTTTTAAGAGAGTTAAAAGCTAGCAGCGACAGCAGCATCCAGTGTTCTCAATAAGACACATTGTAACATGTGCTCCAGCTACTGGAGTAGCTGGTTGCCTGGAAACGACAAAAAAAAATCATATTAGGCCAATCAGTTTAAATTATACCCCGAAAAACACCACATTCCAATCAAGTTTGAATTGGGTATATTGACAATCTTAAAAGCCAATGACACAATCCAATGCTTTGAGCGTATAAGAACAGGGAAAATTGAACAGTTGAGAGGAGAATGCCAAGCCCCAACATGTAAACAGACTGTCTGAAAAATAGCTCTCTCAAAAGGTACCTTTGTTGATCAGTAACCTGTGAAGCAGAATCCCTAAGAAGGAGAAAGGAAGACACAGAAAGATCCAAATAAAAGAACTGAAAGCTGCTTGGTTTTGAGATAGGAAGTTTTGTTTTGTAAATCTTAATTGGGAGTTTTATTAGACTAGTATTATGGAAGGGAAGATAGCAGGTAGGTTAGGGTAAGGAATTGTAAATAGTTGTTAGTTAATTATTATCTGTTATTCTTTAAGAAATAAAGTTAATTTTTACTTTATCTAATTCTTGGCCTATGGAATTTTCACAGATTACTGCACGGGATAAATCTTTTCTGCATTGCTGGTTTTAAATTAAGCAGGAGGGTTTACCCCGTGTTGTAACACAAATATTTCCAGAATAAATCTACACACATTAGTCAACATAGCATTTTTTTTGCCATATGTGTGTATCACAACATAATGTGAATGTGTGAACATTTTTGTGTGGATATCTAGATTGAGTAATTTTAAGTATTAGGAAGTTTTTATTCCCTTACTCTTTGTGGCCTTTCCACAGTAAATACTCCATTTCAAATGGAATTACATGACTTCTACACTCTACCAATTGGAAGAAGGTATGAGCAAATATATGGGGCTCTTCCAATGGGTTTGCAGATGTGGGCAGGGAACCTGTGCCGTTCTCTGGGTGGCCTTCCTCATCATTATCCACTTACCACTGATGTGTCAGAAATGTTCTGTTTTGAGCTGCTTGATGTGTTCTGAATCTATCCCACTGAGCCAATTAACCACAGTGAGCTAAATTATCGTAACTTATTGTTCACTTAATAGTGTGCACCCTGGTTGTTTTCAGCCTTTTACCATCCATGAATAGTTGGCAGCTTTAAAGATATTTAAGAAACTTTCAAGAGCAGTAACCTGTGGAACAGACTATTTTAAATGTAGTATTATGGAATGAAAAAGATCTAATTAATAATCTTGTTGTAAAAGAATCTTTGAGAAAAGTGACCAAAATATTGAGTATTCGCATCAACTTAGCAACTGATTTTGTTCAATCAAAATAAGGCTCTTAAATCTAACAAAGGAAACTATGAAAATATGAGGGGCAAGATGGCTGTGGTTATTTGGGAAAATGCATAGCGATAAACGAGCAATGATTAGTACTTAGAATCAATAAATGGTTTACAACATACATTCCTTTAAGGAACATAAACTTAAGGGGAAAGGTGTGTCAATTGTGACTAACAAGGAAGTTAAATATTGTATTATATTAATGCAGGAGGCTTATGAAGTTGTCAAATAAATCTGAGGGTTATGAACATTTTAGAATTCAACAAAGGAGCAGCAAGAAACTGGAAAAGAAACAGTTTAGAACATGAATGTAAAGTAACAAGGATTATAAAGATGAACAGTTGTTATAAGACAAACGTGTCAATTACAGGGTATTTTTGTGGGAAATAAGGAAAATGTAAAGAAGGTAAATTATTACATTTTATCTTTCATCACAAGAAATCTCCCCAAAATAAGAGGAGAGTAATGAGAATGAGGAACTGAAAAAAATTAATTTAGATTAGATTAGATTACTTAGTGTGGAAACAGGCCCTTCGGCCCGACAAGTCTACGCCAACCCTCTGAAGAGCAACCCACCCAGACCCATTCCCCTACATTTACCCCTTCACCTAATACTACGGGAAATTTAGCATGGCCAATTCGCCTATCCTGCACCTCTTTGGACTGTGGAAGGAAACCGGAGCACCCGAAGGAAACCCACGCAGCCACGGGGAGAATGTGCAAACTCCACACAGACAGTAGCCCGAAAACATTTAGCTGAAAAGATAGCATTGTGAAAATTAGTGGGACCAAATATGAACAAATCTCTGGGAACCAATAAAAGAAGTGGGAGTAGAGATAATGGGTGCATTGATAATTTTTTTTTCAAAATTCTGTTAGGGGATTCTGGAACTTGGAAATTGGAAGTTTGCAGATATAAACTTACTACTTAAGAAATGAGGAAAAGACAAACATAGAACTGCAGATCTGTTGGTCAGTGTTGGGCAAAATACAAACATCTATCGTAAAAGAAGTGATATCTGAACACTTGGAATGTAAGATTTGATTGGGCAACATGGATTTATGAAAAGGAAAATGCATTTGACAGATCATAAGATGTGGGAGCTGAAACAGGCCTTTCAGCCAATTGATTCTGCTCTGCTACTCAATGAAATTATGGCTGATTTGACAATCCTCAATTCCACTTTCTGGCCTTTTTCCATAATCCTTGATTCCTGATTAAAAATCTACCTCAGCCTTGATTATACTTAATAACCCAGCCTCAACAGTACTCTGTGGTAAACAATTCCACAGATTCACCACCCTCTGAGGGATGCAATTCTTCTTCATTTCTGTCCCAAATGCCTGCCCCCTTAATCTGAGATTATGCCCTCGGGTCCTGGACTCTTTCAGAAATGGAAGCAACCTTTCTGCATTTACTCTGTCAAACCCCCTAAGAATTATGTATGGTTCAATCAGGTCACCTTTCATTATCCTAAATTTGAATGAGTACAGGCCCAACCTACTCAATCTCTCCTCATAAGACAGTCCCTCCATAACTGGTATTGGGCAGTGAACCTTCTCTGGACTGCCTCCAATGCCAGTATATCTTTCTTCAGATAAGGGGCTCAAAACTGTTCAGTTTTCCAGCTGACAGGTGCCTTGTATAACTTTAGAAAAACCATCCAATCCAACTGTTATACTCCATTCCCTTTGATGTAGAGGACAATGTTCCATTTGTCTCCCTGTTACCTGCTAAACTTGGATGTTAGTTTCTTTTCAGAATCAGGCACCAGGACTCCCAAATCCCTCTGTTTGTTGCTGTCTGCAATCTTTTTCTAATTAAATGATATTCAGCGCTGCTATTCTTCCTGCCTAAGTGGGTAACCTCTGTTTACCACATCCTATACCATCTGCCAAGTTTCGGTCCACTTGTTTAACTTGTCTATATCTCTCTGCAGATTCTTTGTGTCATCATCACCACTTGCGTTTCCATCTATTTTTATGTCATCTACGAACTTGTCTTACAGAACAACCTCGAATATCCGAACAAGATGGGCGGGGAGTATTTTGTTCAGATAACTGAGAGTTTGGATAATGGATTGTTCAAATAACGGATAGCATTTATAAGGGGCCTTCAGATCTTGTTCGGACAACCCGAAATTCGGAAAATAAATAATCAAGATTGTTCTGTACATCCATTTTTCTCATCCAAGTGGTTATTATGTGTATAGCATTTTCCCAATAATAGTCCTTAAACTAACTGGCCCATAGTTATAGAAAATAGAGATTGCTGGAGAAACTCAGCAGGACTGGCAGAATCTGTGGAGAGAAAGTAGAATTAACATTTTGAGTCCAGTGACCTTTCTTCAGAGAAAGTTTTTTGTCTCCTTCTCTTTTTAAATAAAGATTTGACCCAATGGTGATTTTTTAAGATATGAAATGGATAAGATAGGAAATGGATAATGAGGAATCAATGGATGTGATCTGGTTGGAATTTCAGAAAGCTTTCAATAGATCCCACACAGGAGGTTAATAAACAAAAGTAGAGCACATAGGATGTGAGGTAAAAAACCGGCACACAATAAAGATTAGTTATTGGAAATAAAATACATGCTTAGAATAAATAAGTCTTTGTCATGTTGGCAGGCTGATTGACCATTTGAGTACTGCAGGGTACAATGCTGGGGCATGGATGCTCACAATTCATAAGAATTATATGCATGTGGGGGGCCAAGTGCAATATTTCCAAGCAGACTTGCTGTGAATGTGAGTTGTGGCGGTGATGCAAAGAGACTTGAGGAGATTTGGACGGGATGAGTGAGTGGACAAAAATGTGCCCGAAGGGTTATTATATTGATAAATGTGGGGCTATTCAATTTGGTAGGAGGAACTGAAGCCAGAGTATTTCTTAAATGCTGTGAGATTAGGAAGGGAGCTGGGTGTCCTTATGTATAAGTCACTGAAAGCTAACATGCAAATGCAGCAAGTGAGTAGAAACAAAGATAATTGATGTTTTCTGCAAGAAAATTTGAGTAGGGGAGTAAAGATTTCTTGCTTCAATTATGTAGAACCAATGTAAAGTAGAGCTAGAATACTGTGTGCTGTTTTGGTCCCCTTGCCTAAGGAAAGACATACTTGCCATAAAGGGAGTGTAGTGAAGTTCACTAGATTAATTCCTGTGATGACAGAACTGATTGAAGATGGCTCACTGGACGCAAAACACTAACTCTATTTTCTCTTCACAGATGCTGCCTGACCTGCTGAGTTTTTCCAGCAATTTCTGATTTTGTTTCTTAATCAACAGACTGGCTCCGAAATGGTATTGGTGTCCCAATATTCCAATTTAAAAGATGCATGGGGGTTCTACATTTTTTGTCAGGAGGACAAACCATACAAATCAATGGTTTCTAAAAAATATTGTATTGAACAGACTTAGGATGTTAGATTGTTCCTTTTACAATTATTTTCATTCCATTGCTATCCACATCATGCAGAGAGAGAGACAGAGACAGACAGACAGACAGAAGATAATAATTGGGGTACATGCCCTTAGTTTGTGTTCATACACATGTTTCCAGCAGTAGTCACTGCATGGTGATCAGGAGCACTTATCTTCGGCCCCCTATCACTGGGTTCTAAGGTCAATTGTAATACCATTTCCTCTGTCCCAGTTGGAGCAGTTAAAAAACAGTGCCCAAGGGGAGGGGGGGGGTTAATCCTGGACACCTCCTGGTTTTTATTCATAATTAGTCACTACTGTAGGTATATGATTCATCGAGGTAAGCATTTCTGTTAATCTATAAGTAGCTTCTAAAGAGTGTCCATGTGAAATAGTAATGGGTTTAAAACACAGAAAAATTTCTTAAACTTGTGAAAATGTAGAAGCTTTTGAAAATAAAGCAAAGGATATTGAACACGGCTGTCACAATATTTTTCTTCTGTTCAGTGAGGAGCACTATCAGGAAGGCGTTTGAGCAGTGCCTCGCCTCCCTCCCTCCCCTTTGTTCCTGTGGCAAGTAAGGCCCATTTCCCATAGGAGCTGTCTGCAATGATGCACCCTGTTCAGGCTGTGCTGGGGCCAATGCTTTGCTGCTGGCAATCATCCAAACAATCCAGGCAACAGGGAAGTGGAAAGGGATGAGCTGCAGCATGGTAATAGGGGATGATGGGCAACACCTATGAAAAAGAGCAACCGGGGCAGAGAAAGAAAAAAATCAAAGGTATTGTTTTGTTGTATCACGTCGGGTCTCCCCATAGGCTATCAGTGAGAAAAATAATTTACTGCATGTTTGTGTAATACAGGTAACAGACATCTTTGTTAGGATGCATTTAATGGAAAGGCAGAGTTAGTGTAGATTGCGACTCTCATGTGGATTAAAAGATCGGAGAGGATTAGAGTGTTAATTTATTCTGATTGATAGCAAAAATAACAGCAGGCAGCCATGTGTGATTTCTGAATGCAGCTTGTTGCTTGGTTTCTGTTGACATTCTCTGATAAGGATTGCATCGCTATCAGAGCAGACCCCATATTCAGACTGTTAAGTGATACTTGTCTCGATGTAATTGCTGAAGAGAATATGATCTTTTTGGAAAAAAATGCATTCGGTCTGATAACCAATAAACAAGTGATTGATTCTCAAATGTTTACAAATCAGCCTTGCTGTGTAGTGTGAAATAGACAAAATTGTATCGGAATGTTATCATCCAAGGAACCGAATATTAAAGCACTCTTTGCATTACATCATGTTTACCCTTAATACTGCAACGGGACTCCAGGTCTCTTACTGAATGCCTAATAGTGTGCATATCTGTGTGTTTGTGTGTGGGTGTTTTCTGCGGGTGTGTAAATGTGTGTGTTTGTGTGTGGGTGTTTTCTGTGGGTGTTTAGATGAATGTGTTTTTGTGCGTGTGTTTCTCTGTGCCTGTGTTTGTATGTATGTTTATGTGCGATTGTGTTTATGTGTGTTTGTACATGTCGTACATGTGTGTTTGTGCATTTGTTCATAGCTATATGCTGCTACTTTGGGAATTCTGATGTGTATCATCCTTTAGTTTTCTCCTGGGAGTCACCTTGTCAAATCTCAAGAGTCATCCATAGCTAAATACTTTTGCCACCTTTGACCTCCAAAACCAATACACAAATTATCCTTGCTGTAACTCTGGGGTGGATTTTTTTTGTGGGGCAGAGGGTAAAGTCATTAGGCTAGTAATCCAGAGGCTGAGGTTAATGCTTTGGGGACATGGCTTCAAGTCCAATCCAATCAATAAATTTGGAATAGAAGCCAGTCTCGGTAATGGTGACCATGACAAGTGATTGCTGTAAAAACCTACTGATGTCCTTCAGAGAAAGAAATCTGCTATTCTTACCTGACCTGGCTGACACGTGACTCCAGACCCACAACAAAATGATTACACTTCACTGCCCTCAGGGATGGCTTAGTAAACCACTAAGTGCAAGGGCAACTGGGGATGGACAATAAATGCTAGCCACAGCGTGGACACCCACCTGCTATGAAAGAATGGAAAAAAAGAAACCTGTACCGACACGATAGTAGCCACTTTAGTCAGTATATTGCCAGTACCTGTGAGAGGCGGAGAAGATTAAAACCTTTCCCATCATTGTAAATGCTGCAATTCTTTCCTCAGTGATGTCATGGGCTGTGTTGCACTTGACCCTGAAATAACTCTGCAGAGACCGGTATCCTGTCACCAAGTAACCTTCTATTTACATGTGAGGAGTCCTTGGCAGATATCCAGCTCCATCAGAGCCAGCTTTCAAAACATCAGGATGTCTGATCCTCCTGTTTTTAATCTGTTAGCCAGGGCTCCCTGATTGGACCAGATTAACAGCCCCAATCAAGGAACTCATGTTCTACGAGGCCCACTTGTCTGACTTTATTATAATCACTACATCCCTCCCACTCTGAGTCTGAGTACATAGACTGGTCTTTTTCTTGTAGTGCATCCTGGGGTATTTTAGCACTGTGTCATGTTCCTCCAACTCTGCCTCTGATACGGATGGCAGTAATTAGTAGCTCACCTCTTGCACCAGGAGCATCTCGGAAGAAATTCATTTCCTTCTTCAGGCAGCAAAGGCATCAAGGTGCTGACACCTGCCATGTCCCTCTCAGATTCTGAAGTCTCTTCAACACTTGACAGAGAGAGAGAACCATCGGCTCCACCTGCCTTTCAAACTGTTCCAACAAGGTGAGCATGATTTGTTCCAGCCCCATTTGTGAGTTTGCAGCTTTCATATGGTCCACGTGCTTGTTCAGGACCTACCCAAACTTTATACGCCACTGGACCTGACCTCATGTTGACCATCCCTTTTACACATACAGGGCCATTCTCATGGTTCCTACACCAAACTTCGCCCATTGACGTAAACAGAGATCAGATTTAACCTGGTGCAGAGTCTTCTCCCCACAAGTAACTCTGCTGTAGCTATCCCTGTAGTTGCGTGAGTGGTGGTTCTATAATCAAACAGGAACCAGGACAGTTTTAGTATGTAGTGAAACTAACTATAGGCTGTTTCTTTAAGCTTCCCTTCAAAGTTTGGACTGCTCTTTCACCAGACCATTATATGATCGATGGTAAGGAGCTGTCCTAATATGTCAAATGTCATTCAACATTAAGAAATACACAAATTCCCTGCTGGTAAATGATGACCCATTGTCTGTGACCAGCATTTCCTGAAGTCCATGTGTTGTAAAAGATGCATGCACTTTTTCTATCATCATCCATGTTTGACAAATGAACTCTATGCATCATCAGCCACTTTGAGTGGGCATCCACAATGACTAAAAACATTGAGCCCATGAAAGGAGCTACATCATCGATGTGTAACGGAGTCCAGAGTTTACCCAGCCAGTCCCACGAATCAGGGCGGGAGCTGCTGGGGGTAATTTGTTTTCCTTGTTGGCAATATGGGCACTGTCCCAGCAATGCAGCTATGTCTGTATCCAGTCCTGGCAACCAGACATAACTTCTCAGCAATATCTTCATTTTGTAAACCCCTGGATGACCCTGGTGGAGTACAGCCAAATCTGACAGTGACCTTTGCTCAGGACAATCACTCTTGCTCCCCATCATAATATGCTGGCCTCTAACTGTGATCTGGTCTCACCTGGTCAAGATAGCTTTCAATTCTGATTGTGATGGCCCCATCACCACCAGTTGTTTCAGTTTTTCCAGGACTGGATCTTCCTGCTTCCTAAGTCTGATATGATCAGCTATAATTGGAAGTGTGTCCAGAAAATGTAAAACATTACCTCTGGCAGCGAGAGGAAGCTCAATGCATCCACATTTGCTACTTGGCCTCCTGGACAGTGTTCCAACTTGTGATTATATGCATTTAGTATTAAAGCCCATTGCTGAATTCAACCTGAAGCTACAGGCGGCAATGCCTTGTCCTCTTTAAGTAGACCAAGCAGGGATTTGTGGTTCATTATTATTACAAATTTAAGTTCATAAAGGTATTGGTGGAACATCCTGACTCCAAATATGGCCAAACCTTCCTTCTCTAACTGGGTGCATTAGCCAATGTCCTGAATGCACACACTATTGGGTGTTCCCCTCCAATAGGCCACCTACGAGCTAACAATACCCCGATGCCATACGGGGAGGCTTTGCATGTCAATACCAGAGTTTACATGGGATCATAGTGTGCTAACACTTTAGAGATGATAGCTGTTTCTTCACTTGCCTGAAAGGTATGGTTGGCTACTCAGCCATTTCCGAAGTTAACCCTTTTTAAAGAGCCGATGCAAAGGTGCTGTGATAGAGACCAGGTTAAGTATAAACTTTCTGTAATGATTCACCAGCTTGGGAAAGATCTAAATTCCTGGACAGACATGGGAGCCTTTGATCGATCTCACTTTACCTACCAATGGGTGTAACCTGGCCTTGTCAACTCTATAGCTCAAGTAGGTCACTTGAGGTGCCTGGGGCATACATGTTTCCCTTATTAAGTGTACGGCTACCTGGGAGAAGCATCTAAGGACTATGTCCAAGTTCTCTAAGTGCTCTCTATTGGTCTTCGCTGTTATTAGCATGAACCTAAATAAATGGTGACTTGCGGTAGACCTTGTAAAGTGTTCTCTAACATCTGTTGAAAATTTGCACAGGCTGACAATATCTCAAATGGCAGCTTCATATATTGGTACAGACCCTTTTAGGTATTAATTGCAGCATACTTCTGGGAATTCTCATGTAACCACAATTGCAGGTGCGCATGGCTCATGTCCAACTTTGTGAAGGACAGCCCCCCCTGCTGCCAGCTTTGTGTATAAATCCTCTATGCAAGAGACTGGGTATTTATCCAGCTGTGATAAGCAGTTTACAATTTGTATAAAGTCTCCACAAAGGCCTCACACTGATATGCTGCCCTTGCCCAACATTGAGAATGGGGATATTTTGGCTTGAGATCTCTCATTGCGTTAGATGGTTAATTGTTCACCACAATTCAAGAAGGGATATGGTTCAACTGAAGAGCTTAGATTTAACACATTGGGATCATTTAGCTTTGTGTATCACAATCTGCTTCCACTGACTGGCATGCAAATAGTCCTGCGTTTACAAGCTTCACAAGGTTGAAAACTTATTTTTAGGTATAAAACGAACAAAAACAAAAATAAAACTTGGCTTGGTATATTAGCTCTGTTTTCTCTCTACTGATGCTGCCAGACCTGCTGATTTTCTCTAGCAATATCTGTTTTTGTTCATTTCAGCACATCAAGTGGAGTTCTTGATATACCCTCCTGCATTCTTCTTTGCACCATGGTTAATCCTGTATTGACCCTAATGGCAGAGAGCGAGATATGCTTGGCAAGAGGTTACATATTGTGTTTGAATACAATTCTGCCACAGATGGTACTCCAAAATGCTTCATGGAAGTCTACTCTGATTCAATGCCTTTTGGCAGAGTGGCAGTGCCACACAGCACTTTGGAAGGTATACTTGACATGAAGATATAACAATGTCTTCAAAAGTGCTGTGCGGTTGTCGCTCCTATGAATACTGTCATGCAGAGATTCATCTGCAACATGTTGGTCATGACAAGGTCAAAGTAGGTTTTTCCCCTGTTGTTGGTTCTCTCAGCACCTTGCAGACAAAGTCTAGTTGCTATGTCCTTTTAGATTCATCCAGCTCAGCCAGTAGTAATGCTATTCTTTATGATAGACTTTGAAGCCACTCACCCAGAGTACATTTTATGTCACCCTCAGTGTTTCTTCTGAATTGTGCCAAATATGGAAATTTGGGATGAGGGAAGTGAGTTGAGGTGGGAATGATGCAGAGAACCACCGTCTCTGTTGAATTCAGTATCTCGTTGTCCCCTTCAGCTCAATTTAATTCACAATAGTCATGGAAAAAATTGTCCTGCAAGTAATGGAGAAAATTGCATTGCACTGTTTGGGTGACACTGTCTGCTTGTCACACCAGAATAGTCACAGATATGTGGAGACAGTGAAAGGTGGATGCGAGGCTGATATCATGCAGGATAACATAAATTAGTATCTAAACCTTGAAGGTTAATGGATATTTAGGAAGGACTGGAAACTAGAAAAAATTATGAGGATCATATTTTTAGTTAATAATGTTAAGAGTTCAATGAGAGGGATGAGCTAAGTTCAGAAAACCAGGATGTGGAAAAGTTTTGCTTAGAGATGAGAAATGGTTAAGGCAAGAAGTTATTTACGGGAATAGTGTGCAGGCCTCTTTAACAGCAATCACATGGTAGGGTGGAACATAAAGGACATAATGTGAACTTGTTAGAAAGGCATGACATAACCGTAGGAGCTTTTAATCTACATGCAGACTGGAAAAGTGAAATATGCAAAGGTAGACTACAAAAGCAGTTCATAAAAGCAGCGTTAACATTTTGAGTCTGATATGATTCTTCTTCTGTAGAAGAGACAGAAGAAGTTGTCAGATGCTGCCAGACCAGCGAAGTTTCTCTGGCATTCTCTGTTTAAGTTTCAAATCCTCAGTATCCACAGTGTTCTGCTTTTATTAAAGAGTTCATAGAATGTTTTTGGGATACTTAGAACTCTATTTCTGATGAAGGGCTTTTGCCCGAAACATCGATTTTGCTGCTTCTCGGATGCTGCCTGAACTGCTGTGCTTTTCCAGCACCACACTAATCTAGAATCTGGTTTTCAGCATCTGCAATCATTGTTTTTACCATATTTAGAACAGCATATTCAGGAACCAAAGTCCAGGCTTTGCTAGACCTGGTATTTTGCAACAAGATGAGATTAATTAATTATCTGATAGTGAAGATGCCCCTAGATACAAGAATAATATGGTTGAATTTTTCGTTCAGTTTGAGGGAGGGAAGAGTGGGTCCAATACTGTAGGTGGAATCTCACAGGGGTCTGAGTGATAGGGGCTATGGTGAGATTTGTGGCAGAATTGAACAACAGATTTGGCGAGGCCCAGCTCGATGTTGAGATCATCTTGATCCATCTTCTATGCTCTTCACAAATAGGTTGGTAAAATTTTAACTAGGAGGCTCCAAGATGCTAATTGACTGTCGTCATTACTTGTTAACTGCCTTGTCAGTGCCACAACTGGCCTCATTAATACTTAGCCTCATCAAATAAGCTAGACATTGGGAAATCTCAACAAGGAATCTCAGCTCGCCACTTGCTCTGGTTGACCGTCATGTTGAAACTTGGCAAATGAACTCCTCTTCTATGGACATTGCTATTCAGAATCAGTCAACCCATCATAACCATCCTGGCACTTCTACTGTTCACTGGCTGGACACTCTGGAAGCAGATTTGCAGAGTAAGATGCTCTGGCAACTTACATTGGGAGTGTACAGTAGGGACACTTTGAGCACAGGGACAGACTCCCAGCTCACAGACTGGACCAGGCTGGATCTTCATTTTGCTTGCTTACTCTCTTCACACTTGCTCACTTAGGATCTATCTGCTTGCTCACAGCATCCTTGCCATTCCTCACCTTGCATGACAGTTAGTTTAACGACACAACCAGACAGTTACGTTACTGCTAAACAGCCTGGGGAATGTACATCTTGCTGTACAGCAGTTTCCTACATCAATCTCACACTACACCATGTGCCAGTAGCTTATACAGCAAACTCATTGCACGTGCAGCAAGCATGCAGCCATGTATTCAACTTTTAGGAGAATGGTTCTCACTGAATTCCACGGAAGCACCAGTTAGTCAGGGGATCACGGCAAAGTAAGTTAAGGACAGCCTCCCATATCGTCCAAGATCCACAGCCGTGTATGCAGTCAGGGGGTTTTTGGTCACGATGCCCTTGCCTCTGCAGTCCAGGAAGTGGGCCATGGTCAATCTGTTGATTCTGTAGCGCCAAGTCCAAGAATTTAGGCTAACGGAGTTGGGGAGGTGTATTGGCACCATTCAAGTGCCTGGGCACATCTTGCCTGAGGCTCCCCAGTTCTGAAGAAGGATCATCGGACTCGAAACATTAACTCTGCTTTCTCTACACAGATGCTGCCAGATCTGCTGAGTTTTTCCAGCAAACTTTGTGTTTTTTTTGTTTCAGATCTCCAACATTTGCAGTTTTTTGTTATATTTCAATAAAGTGAGTTTGATCCTATAGATAATGAGATTACAGGAATGATCGTGGAAAGTAAATAGGCAGCAGGTGTATTGAACACATATTTTGCACCAGTTTTCACGTTAAAGGAAACAAGTAACTTCCCAGAAGCAATTAGATATCATGAAATGGAAGAAAGGAATAAATTCAGGAAAATCACAATCACCACAAAGGTGAGAGTGAGATAGGTTTTGGAACTGTGAGCTGACAACTGAACTACATTCTAGGTCTTAAAAGAAGTGACTGGTGAGATGATTGATGCACTGGTTTTAATTTTCTAAAACTTCGTAGATTCAGGGATGATCCCATTGTATTGGAAGACAACAAATGTAACTTTGTTTCTTAAAAGTACTTTACAGTACAATCTGGGCAGATAGAATCATAAATTAGAATTACACTGTCTGAGATTGCAGAAAGAGGCCATTGGGCTCATCGAGCCTGCATCGACTCTCCAAAGAATATTCCACCTGGACCTCATCCTTATCCCTGTAACTCCACAGTTCCCATGGCTACATCTACCTAACCTGTACATCCCAGGACACTATGGGGCAATTTAGCGTGGCTAATCCAACATTACCTACACATATTTGGACCGTGGGAGGAAACTAGAATCTCCAGCAGAAACCCACATAAGACGTAATTCTTTATTCAAAAAGGGGTAGAAAGAAAGCAGGAGACTACAGGCTCATTAGTTTTACATCAGACACTGGAGAAAGGTTAGCAATGTTAAAGAAGTTATGGCATTGCATTTAGCTAAGTTTGAGGTAATTGGCAGAATCAACATGATTTAAAGAGAAAGGGAAACCATCTTTAATCAACATATTGAAGTTCTTGAGTTCTCATGCTGTGAAAAAAGAGTAGCCTTTAAATTTCCACAAGGCATTTGATTATGTGCCTCACCAAAACTTATGATGAGAAATAGGAACTCATTGCGTAGGGATAGCATGTTAGCATGGATAGAGGCCTGGTTGGCTAACAGGAAGCTTTGTCAACATAAATGGGTCTTTTTCAGGTTAGCGAGAAGTGAAAACTGATGTGCCTCAGAATCAGTTCTGGAATCTCAACAATTTGCATTTTATATAATGGCTTGGATGAAGGAACAGATGGTATGGTTGCCAAATTTGTTGATAACACACAAACAGGTAGGAAAGTAAGTTGTAAAGAAGATATATGGAGGCTACAAATAGACATTGCTAGATTAAGTAAGTGAGAAAAGTCCTTGTAGATGGAATATAATGTGGAAAAATGTGAAATTATCTATTTTGGCAGGAAGAATGTAAAAGAATCATATCCAAATGGTGAAGAATTGTGGAGCACTGATGTGCAGAGGGATCTGGAGTTTGAGTGAATGAATCATAACAGGCTAGTTTACAGATATAGTAGGTAATTAGGAAAGCCATTAGAATATTGTTAGAAGGTTATATTATAACTTTTTGCAAAGAGAATTGAATACAGAAGTAGGGAGATTATATTTCAATCATACAGGACACTAGTGAGACCACATCTATAGTATTGTGTACGTTGTTGGTCACCTTATTTAAGGAACGCTGTAAATGTATTAGAAGCAGCTCAGAGAAGGTTTGCCAATCTAATACCTGGAAAGTGTAGGTTGTCTTATGAGGATTGGTTACACAGGCTAGACATGTTTCAGCTAGAGTTCAGAAGATGAGGAAGCAACTTGATTGAAACATATAAGATGCTGAAGAGTCTTTCAAGGCAGTTGTGAGGAGGACGCTTTCTCTTTGGGAAGAATTTAGATATCTCAAAAAAAAACAAGGTTTGACTATTTAAAAAGAGATGAGGCAAAATTTGTTCTTACAGAGGACCAAAGGTCTTTGAAATTTTCTTCCTGAAAAGATGTTGGAAACAGAGTATTTAAATATTTTTAAAACAGAGGTAGACAGATTCATAACAAGCAAGAGGGTGGAAGATTATTGGGGTAGGTCAAAATAAGGATTTGAGGATACAATTAGATCAGACATAATCTTATTTAACAGTAGAATAGTCGCAAGGGACTGAATGGCTTACTCCCGCTTATTGTTTTTAAATTGTTGGAACCTCGGTGAAGGTGAACTAGACATGAATCCTGAGTGCCAGGGACTGAAGTTGAATGAATAATAGGATTTTTCAGCAGAATAATATTCGGTAGGAGATATCATTAGAAATGCACTTATCAACCGAGACCAATCAGATGAGTTCACAAAACACCTTGTGGCACCTCTGAGGGCCAGTCTCATCTTATTGACATCCCTGGTCCCTTGCTTCCAATACTTCCAATGACAATTCTTGAGGGGTTCCTGGAATTTCTTCCCTTCCCCAGATGAACTATAACCTCTTTCCCCCTCTTGACCTTCACCATTAACCTCTAGTATCACAAACATGAATCTAAGAGCCTTCCTTTCTTCCTTGGTTCTCTATCCATGCAACTCCTGTTGACACCATTGTCAGTACAAGCAGCTTGCCAGTGAATGCAGGAAGGATGTCCCATATGTAAGACAGGAGGACCATCAACACATGTTTTAATTACATAAACAAGCATTGACAGGAGAATACAAATCCTATGACCCAGGAAGAAGACAGTCCTGGAAGTCAATAAATCTTAGAAAGAGCAAGAAGCACATCAGGCAAAATAGCAAACTTATTACATTAGGATCCAAAGTTCTATTGCAAGCACAATCCAGTTATTCCAAAAGAGAGCATGAAACTCTTACAATTATAAACTGTTAATGAGCAAATTATTTGCAAGAGTGTCATTAAGACTACAATGATTGCTGATTGAAGCATACAAATATGACTTTGCCAAATGCTATAAATCTGGTACCAAACATGGGTACATTGGACATAATGAGTATTTATCAAATCCAAATACGAATGCAGAAATTTCATTACATATTCAAGTAGGCAGTATCGATACTGAACTGGAAGATATGTTCAAATTTGATGTCATGAATTTTGACCAGCAGTTTCAGAAGAGACAGTTAATGATCTATGAGTGAAGGCATGATGGAAAGTTCATTTTTTGTTCATTCATTCCTGGGATGTGGACATCATGTGGCCAGCATTAATTGCTCATTATTCATTATCCTTGTGAAGTTGGTGATGTGTTGCATCCTAAACTGTTGTGTGCATGTGCTGCAGGTAGACCTATAATGCTATTAGGGAGGGAGTTTCAGGAGTTTGATCTAATGACACTGAAGGACCAGCAGCATATTTATAAGTCTGGATGGTGAGTGACTTGGAGGGGAACTTGCAGACGATGATGTTCCCAAGTATCTTCTGCCCTTCTCCTTCTGGATTGAAATACTTGTGAATTTGGAAAATGGTGTTGAAAGGACCTTGCTGATGTGTGCATTACATCTTGTTGATTGTACACAATGCTGCTACTAAGCATTGGTGGTGGAGCGAATGGATGGTTTCGAATGTGGTGTCTATCAAGCCTGAAATCAGAAAAGAAATTTAGACACTCTCAGATGCTTTCCGCAATACAGAGATAAACTATGTGTGTCAAGAGGGAACATGTCACTGTATCTGAAGCTCTGGGCCAGAGCATATTGTCTCTACTACAATAGGGACACTGATTGAATAAGACATCTTGCACAGGAGAATGCATTTGCTACTGATTAATAATGACATTGAGAAGACAGTGAGAATATTGAGATGTACCAGAGTCACCAACCACAGCATAGATTGTAGAACATAGAACATTACAGCGCAGTACAGGCCCTTTGGCCTTCGATGTTTCGCCAACCTGTGAAACCAATCTGAAGCCCATCTAAACTACACTTTTCCATTATTATCCATATGTTTATCGAATGACCATTTAAATGCTACTACTGTTGCAGGCAGGGCATTCCACACCCTTACCAATCACTGAGTAAAGAAACTCCCTCTGACATCTGTCCTCTATCTATAACCCCTCAATTTAAAGCTATGTCCCCACGTGCTAGCCATTACTATCTGAGGAAAAAGGCTCTCAGTGTCCACCCTATCTAATCCTTTGATCATTATGTATTATTAAGTCACCTTTTAACTTACTTCTCCCTCACTAAAACAGCCTCAGTCCCTCAGCCTCCATACCCGGCAATATCCTGGTAAATCTCCACTGCACCCTTTCTAATGCTTCCATATCCTTCCTATAATATAGTGACCAGAACTGCATGCAATACTCCAAGTGTGGCTGCACCAGAACTTTGTACATCTGCAACATGATCTCATGGCTCCAAAACTCAATCCCTCTACTAATACAACCCAACACACCATACACCTTCTTAACAACCTTATTGACCTGATGGCAACTTTCAGGGATCTATGCACATGGACACCAAGATGTCTCTGCTCATCCACGCGACCAAGAATCTTACCATTAGCTCAATACTTTGCATTCCAGTTACTCCTTCCAAAGCGAATCACCTCACACTTTTCTGCATTAAGCTACATTTGCTATCTCTCAGCCTAGCTCTGCAGCTTATCTATGTCCCTCTGTAACATCCAATGTCCTTCTGCACTATCCACAACTCTACTGACCTTACTGTCATCTGCAAATTTACGAGCCCATCCTTCAATGCCCTCATCCAGTTTATTTATAAAAATGGCAAACAGCAGTGGTCCCAAAACAGATCCTTGCAGTACATCACTAGTAACTGAACTCCTGGAAGAACATTTCCCATCAATCACCACACTCTGTCTTCTTTCAGCTAGCCAATTTCTGATCCAAATCTCTAAATCACCCTCAATCCCATGCCTCCGTGTTTGTGCATTACCTATTGTGGGGAACCTTATCAAATGCTTTACTGAAATCCCTCTTCACTACATCAACTTGTTTTACCCTCATCCACCTGTTTGGTCACCTTCTCAAAGAACTCAGTTATGTTTGTGAGGCATGACCTACCCTTCACAAAACCGTGTTAACTATCCCTAATTAAATTATTCCAAACTAGATGATTATAAATCCTATCACTAATAATCTTTTCCAGCACTCTACCCACAACTGAAGTGAGGCTCACTGCTCTATAATTACCAGGGTTGTCCCTACTCCCCTTCTTGAACAAGGGGACAACATTTGCTATCCTCCAGTCTTCTGGCACTATTCCTGTAGACAATGATGACATAAAGATCAAAGCCAAAGATTCTGTAATCTCCTCCCTAGCTTCCCAAAGAATCCTAGGATAAATCCCATCCGGCCTGGGCAATTTATCCATCTTCACATCTTCCAGAATTGCTAACACCCTCCCCTTGTGACCCTCAATCCCATCTAGTCTAGTACTCTGTATTTCAGTATTCTCCTCAACAACAATGCCTTTTTCCTGTGTGAATACTGATGAAAAATATTCACTTAGCGCCTCTCCTTTCTCTTTGGACTCCACGCACAACTTACCACTACTGTTCTTAACTGGCCCTAAACTTACTCTAGTCATTCTTTTATTCCTGGAATACCTATAGAAAGCTTTAAGGTTTTTCTTGATCCTACCTGCCTATGACTTCTCATGTCCCCTCCTGGCTCTTCTTAGCTCTCTCTTTAGAACTTTCCTGGCTAACTTGTATCTCTCAAGCACCCTAGATAAGCCTTCATGCCTTATCTTTACATAATTCGGAGATGCCGGTGTTGGACTGGGGTGTACAAAGTTAAAAATCACACAACACCAGGTTATAGTCCAACAGGTTTAATTGGAAGCACACTAGCTTGGACAATCACCTGATGAAGGAGCGTCGCTCCGAAAGCTAGTGTGCTTCCAATTAATCCTGTTGGACTATCACCTGGTGTTGTGTGATTTTTATCTTTACATAAGCCTCCATCTTCCTCTTGACAAGAGAATCAACTCCTTTAGTAAACCACGGCTCTCTCACTCGACCACTTCCTCTCTGCCTGACAGGTACCTACTTATCAAGGATCCGCAGCAGCTATTCCTTGAACAAGGTCTATATTTCAGTTGTGCCCATCCTCTGCAGTTTCCTTCCCCATCCTATGCATCCTAAAATTTTGCATAATCGCCTCACAATTGCCTTGCCCCCAGCTATAACTCTTGCCCTGCGGTATATACCTATCCTTTTCCATCTCTAAAGTAAACAAACCGAATTGTGGTCACTATCACCAAAGTGCTCACCTACTTCCAAATCTAACACCTGGTCTGGTTCATTACACAGTATCAAATCTAATGTGGCTTCAACTCTTGTTGGCCTATTTACATACTGTGTCAGCAAACCCTCAGGCACACATTGGACAAAAACTGACCCATTTAATATACTTAAACTATAGCATCTCCAGTCAATATTTGAAAAATCAAAGACCCCATAACAACTACTCTGTTACTTGCTCCCATCCAGAATCAACTTTGCAATCCTTTTCTCTACATCTCTGGAACTTTTTGGAGTCCAATAGAAAACTCCCAGCAAGGTGACCTCTCTTTTCCTGTTTCTAACCTTAACCCATACTACCTCAGTAGATGAGTCCTCATCAAATGTCTTTTCCGCCACTGTAATACTGTCCTTGACTAAGAAGGCCATACCTCCCCCTCTTTTACCACCTTCCCTGATCTTACTGAAACATCTAAACCCCGGAACCTGCAACAACCATTCCTGTCCCTGCTCTATCCATGTCGCCGAAATAGCCACAACATCAAAGTTCCAGGTATCAACCCACGTTGCAAGTTCATCCACCTTATTCTAGATGCTCCTGGCATTGAAGTAGACAACTTCAAGCCACCTTCCTGCCTGTCGGTACATTCCTGCGACCTTGAAAACTTATTCATGACCTCACTACTCTCAACCTCCTGTACACTGGAACTACAATTCAGGTTCCCATTCCCCTGCTAAATTAGTTTAAACCCTCCTGTAAAGCATTAGCAAATTTCTCTCCCATGATATTGGTACCCCTCTCGTTCAAGTGTAGACCATTCTGTTTGTAGAGGTCCCACCTACCCCAGAATGAGCCCCAATTATCCAGGTAACCAGCAATACAAAGAATGTCCAACACCCTCACAAAACTCCATCAGTCCTTTAATCCATATTGAGACAGCTTTACTGACCATATGTATTTATCATTTTCACTTAGCTACAGACTATATTTCCAAATATTCAATTGTCAGAAAGTTAAAGGACACCTCAAGTTTATCTCTGACAGACATGATAAATACAGCAATCAGTCTATTTGGTACATCTACATAGGGCAGGGGAATGGGTCTGGATGGGTTACTCTTTGGAGGGTTGGTGTGGACTTGCTGGGCCGAAGGGCCTGTTTCCATACTGTAGGGAATCTGATCTAATCTAATCTAATCTAAAGGGATCATGTCTGACAATGGACCATAATAAACAGACAAACTTTTTCGTTTATGTCACATTTGGTATACATATTTCTATGTGATAGCCTCACCAATTATCTCAGATCCAGTTATGTCACTAAACAAAAGTTTCATATTGTGAAGGCATTCATCATGAAGTGCAGGATAATGAAATAAGGTTTTTGTGTTGCTATGTTACACTTAAGAGACACACCTCTGGACTTGGGCTTACCATCACCAGCAGAGATTGTGTTGGAAAGCAAATTAGGACAACCCTGTCAAGTTATCACCTGTCCAGAAGTTTAAGAGACAGAGTACAAACTTCTAAAAAACACAAAGGAGAATGCATATAGGTATGACCAACATCTTGATGCAGATCTGCCTCATCTGCATGTAGGACAGAAAGTCCAAGTCCTAAGACGTACACAGGGAACATGGGTTACCACAGAAGTTTCTAAAGTATGCAGTCAGCTTAGATCCTACAAAGTTACAACATCAAATAGGAGGCAAACAGAAGCCGACAAGGGAACTATACAATAATACAACTGTGCACAAACTATATTGCCACAATAAAGACCATCAAGAAAATATCCAAAACTCCAATATACCTACAAGTTGAGAACACACAAATGTGTAATCTAAATCTGCAACAGGATACACCATCACAAGAATTTTAAAAAATATCAAACCATTTTATGTTATGCAGAATCTTCAATTTTTAGGTTCTAAAATGTTTTGATTAGGTTTGCAATTACCTTAATGCATAAATATTTTCACTCAATACTTTTATCTTGGAATAAAAGAGGATCTATTTTGACTTTAAGAGGTCTTTCTTTATGAGCTAGATGTACTAATGAGCCAAGGACCAGGATGAAGTCACATGACTAATTGCCATGTGTAGTAGAGGCAGAAGATTGTTAGAAGGAAGATGTCTGTGTTTGCTATAAGTGCAAATTGTAATCTGAGCTGTTAAATAACCTTGTATGAAACTTTGACATGAACTGAATACGTGCTAATTATGCTTTTTACGAATAATGCAAGAACTATGACAAGTTCCTTTCACATTAGTCAATTGTCTGCACCATATATTGTCAGTGCATGCTCCTTAAGCAACTAACAATATAGGCCCTGTTTGCACCGACATTGCAAGAAATAAAAAATGTACCAGAACCAAATTTGCAAATCCCATTAATAACCAAATCATAATCCATGTGTTCAAAAATAGATTGAAACAGATGTTTAGCTCTTTGTCTTAAATGTTAATATTTATAGAAAATTGGGGGAAATTTCAAGCTTAAAAGCTCAGGTAAATTTGAGGAAAATATGTATAGTTTGACTGTCACTATAATCATTGAGAAAACAAACAAAAGCCTGAAAAACCATGAAAAAATTAATTGGAAGCTTGCAATCAATTACAGTTAATATCTGCCACATTTATTGCAAGGGTCTGATGGTGCAGTGACAGTGTTCTGTCACTGGGCCCAGTAATCCAGAAGGTCTAGGGCCAAATCTCCCCTCTCCTGGAGACATGTCGTCAACTGTATCAACAGGTTGATTTAAAAGGAAACTTTGCTGATCCTTAGTGACAGTTTTGAAAATAGTGTATATTCATGATCACACAAAGTTGCCAACATCAGTCGTAAATGACATTCCATAATAAGTGTGAACAGTCTGTGCAAGATGAAAAGGTGACGGCTTCATTTTATGATTACATTTCATATTGTTATAATAGCATGAAGCAGAAATAATTCTGAATTCTGTTTAAAATATAAAATGGTTGATGCTGATATTCTGTTTTGAACGACTTGTGGAGGTTCGTGGACGGCATGGATAGGATGGGTGAGTGGGGTCTTTTCCCTGTGGGGGCATCCGGAACTGGAGGACATGAGTTTGGGGTGGAGAGGAAGGTTATGGAGGAGTCCTGAGGGTGGCGTTTTCATACGGAGGGTGGTGCATGTGTGGGGTAGGCTGCATCTGGATGGGTGTGTGTGGGAGGATTGGTTTGGAGGGATATGGGACAGGTGCTGGCAAGTGGGACTAGATTAGGTTGGGATATCCAGTCGGCATGGACGAGTTGGATCAAAGTGTCTGTTTCTGTGCTGTACATCTCTATTACTCCATGACTCTATGTAGGACGAACAGTCCAGTATGGGTGTTGTAGGCAATATATCCAATGTGTCAGTAACATAATAAATAATCTCTGCAAGGGCTTTCTAACACACATCCTTACATTTTAGGTAGGATGAATACACTTTCTGCTTCTTTGTTAAAAATTCAATATTTTTTCAACATTGAAATGAAAACAGTTTTTATTAATTCAGAAGTCCATTCCCCTCCCTCCCCAATCAGATTGCAATTATCAGGGAAAATTGGTGAAATGTGGGAATAAAAGTGCTTGTACATAAAACATGAATGAAGAGTTTATACTGTGCAGCGTGTATCACTAATAGAAGCAACATATTTCATGTCTGAGGTAGCTGCTCTCCCCTTACTTGAAGCTTCTGGAGCTGATCATTCTTTGCTGGAGTAGCGGAGGGGGAGGGCTGCATTTTCAGCTTGTCTAATAGGAAAGGCATGGTTTCACAAGGTCTGCCGATCTCACGCAGCTTGGCCCCAGCCTAGGTCATTGTAAAAACATGTTATATCTCCCAGCAAAACCTCGAGAAGGAAAGCATATATAAGCGGGAAGGAAGGGGAACTGAGTTATGACAATGGACTGATGTAGGTTTAGCAAAACAGAGAGTTCCTGCTCGCTTCCTCTGTTCCCGAAGCCACAGATTGGAAGGGAAGTTACCGTTCAGCTGAGTTTTTTTTTTCGTGTGTCCCTGTGAGCTAATGGGATCTTTTAGATTGCGGTTGTGTTAACCACGCTTCTTACATGCTGACTCGGGTACTACGCTCTGGAACGTTTACACAGAGAAAATGGAGTATATTTCGGACACCTTTACCATTCCTCGCAATGTGGGAGGTAGGACTAACATTACCGGAGATTGTAAAAGAGTGTATCATTCTTGATTTTAACAGAAATACTAACCTGTGAAATCGATCATTCATACTAATATCCTGAGATGCGTTTCTGTATGCTCATTATCCGATTCATTCAATTTCTAAAAGCAGCTCTTGGGGCATACCACAGGATGCTCCAGTCATTAAGATTAGATTATGAAACTCAAGTAGCTCTTTCCTACTCAAGTGCCAATCCTTTCCAGTCAAATGCTGGAGTAAAAGTAAATCAGGAGAAATCGGAGTTGAACTCTATCGAAGAGTAGATGATTTTCATAATCTTCTCAAGGGATATCGTTTATCTTTGCGTGTTGGAGTATTATTCTGATATTTATTCACATTAAATTGTAACAAAAATGACTGTACAATATTGTAACATGGGTGATAGCAAATAGACTGTGCAGGTGTATCTATCCCTTTTTTTCTGGACTTCAACAGGATATAAAAACAGATTGCAGAATCGCAATCACCTATCAACAAACTAACGTCAAAATTATTCTCAATGTAGTTATGCAGTTACAGTTGATAATTCAATTTGTATTTATATTGAGGACTGTCGTGCCTTTAAAAATGTTTCCAAATTAACACCAGAAATAATGAAAATTGGGTGACCGTGAGTAGACATCCTGTGAATCTCACTGGGGTGTTGGGGGTGTGACAACTGACATTGTCAATCTACAGAACCTAACGTTTGATTCAATCACAGCAATCATTGCTATCAGGCCCTGGTTTGTATAGTTATTTCAAATAATGCTGATCAGTTTAATAAACAAAATCATTTGAAAGTATTTCAGGTTTGTCCAGAGCTGTACATTAGTCTGGGTTGTAATGTAAACTGGTCCTTTGGGAGCAACATAAAATGTTTCTGAAAGGTGTTGCTACGGCTATAATCCTGTGGATAACTGCACTTTTAGTTATAACGAGCAGTTTGGATACAGAATGCCCCTGGCTTCTTCTCTAGCCGATACTGAGCTTAACTAAAGTAGCCTTGGTGTATCTGGGCTAAGAAGGGAAAGGTCAGTCTGGGATCATGTTGTTCATTAGTTTCATGTACCTTCACTGTAAAACCTACTTTTGTTAAAGTCAAGTGAAAACACAATCCGATTTAACCACGATGTAGATAAATAGTCTACAAATACTCACAATCTTGGCTCCACTTGGACACTCATATGTGGCTGAACTGTGGAACCTTACTATATCATCTGTTAGCATTCCAAATGAGGAATAAAACAGGCAAAAAAAAAGTCTGGTATTTGGTCCTATCATTAATCATCTGTCATATCTTCCTCCTTTACTGAAATGTAGCCACCTTTTAATAATTTCACAAGTAGCCAGTCCAGATCACTAGAGTTGTCATCACCATGTTTAATTGATCTTCACCTGCTATCCATATACATGTTGTTCCCGCCACAATCACTAAATACTGAGCAGGACTGATTTTCTTTTCTCCATTCCATTTGGGTGATGTGGCCAGTTGTGGCACATTAATTGTCACTTGAGATTAGCTCATTTATCACAGACCAAGGATAGATTCTGTCATCTTTTTGCCTGCCCAGTACAGCAGAGACATCTGGGAGGCCTTTGATTGAACAGTATTTCATGCTTACAGGTTATGAAAGACATGATCAAAATTCAAGACCTTTTTTTCCTTTGGTTTGAAGATCATTAATGAGTTGCAATAAAAACTAGAGATATTTGAGTACTTGATAGTGGATCTAGAGTAATAGAAGCTTTTGCCTTAATTCATAAAGAAAATGTAATGTGACGTCAGACATATTTAGAAAGTCTAACATTGCTGTTGAATTCTGTATGAGTGGTAATAGCAGATACAAAACAGCAGATATTTATATGTCGGATGGAAAATAACACCATGGTTGCAGTATTCTGGATATAGTTTAGCTACTCTAGTGATTCACTCAGCACCTGCACCTTGGTGTAATACTAAAACTTGAATCTAGAACACCCTAATTTCAATCAGCCAGGACATAGATAGGGAAGGAGAGCAAAAGAAGCCATGATTCTCACTCTTTGATATCTGTTCAATTATGCCTTCTGGAAAATGACTGTGTTTCCTTAACAGTTTAAAAACAATGATTGGGCTTGTCTGTGATGCTGGAATCATTCATGAGAACTAGCCATGTAGACAAGGTACTGGAGGTATGCCAGCATCCTGAAATTATACTGCAGTGTGAATTAGCTCATGAAACAAGAAGCCATAATTAGAAAACTGAAACAGAAGTGCTGGTGATGCCTAGGCTCCAACAAACAATCTAGTATAAGATTTTAGATTAATAGATGCTGTATCAAGAGGTAGAGTAACAGCTATCTTAAAACTGGCAGTGTCCAAAGTAGAGCATTTTTGTAATGGTCCATGCATCAATTTTAATTGAGTAAAATGTTTTAAAACAAAAACTTATTTGGATACTTCAGACAGTACAGTCCTATCCGATACATACTGTGTCACTATAACTAGGAAAGCTTGCAGGGAGGGACTAGTGTTTAAGTACAGTGTGTTGTGGTAGATATTGCTACTTTACTGAAAGGCTACTTCAGTTTGATCATGTAAATTTCTAAATGTAAACTGAGATATGATTGGATTGCATGAATTGATTTAGGGCTTTTTAGATCATGATTTTGTTTTAGTTGATTTAGATCAACTTGAGTGGCACAGTGGCTCAGCGGTTAGCATTGCTGCCTCACCATGCCAGCGACCAAGATCCAGTTCCAGCCTTGGGTGATTGTGTGGTGTTTGCACATTCTCCCATGTCCTTCTGGGCTTCCTCCCACAGTCCAAAGATGTGCAGGTTAGGGGGATTGACCATACCTAATTGCCCATAGTGTCAAGGATATGCAGGCTATGTGGATTAGCCATGGGAAATGCAGGGTTACAGGGATAGGCTAGGGGCCCTGGGTCTGGGTGGGAGACTCTTCAGAGGGTCATATGGACCCAATGGGTTAAATGGCCTACTTCCAGACTGTAGAGATTCTGTGAAATTTGGGAGGATCTTTCTTCCATCAATCTTATGGGATTGATCTTCCCTGGTTTCTGCTTTCTTTTATTATTACGTTTTATATATTAATGTTTGGAATTTGTAACATTATCACTCCATGTCAAATCATTTATGATGTTTTTTGTAAAATGTTGCTTCAGAGGAGCTCTCACCCAGATGTCCCTCAGATCCCTCACTCACCCAGCAATGGTCAGCCAGTTGATGCAAAATTAATCCTGACTGTAAGCACTAAGACTTGGTCTGAATCATTATTACTGTTAGGAAACTTTTAAGAAAAGTAAGAAGGATGGAACTAAATCCTTCACCTTGCTTCTTAGATTTAAAAATTAGCACATCACTATAGAATTTCCTTTTGGGGAGTGCAAAAAGGTCTTTTCAAATAATGTAAATATTTTGAAAGGTGCACATCACCAGACGTTTTAGGAAATAAATCTTGTGCTTTTAACATTATCTCTCTCTTTAGAATCTCTTTTTTTTGTTTCAAGTGAAATAAGGAATACTTGATGTAGCTGTAGTTTAATTTACAAGATGTACTTTCCATGCAATTACTTGATTTCGTATCAGAGCTTTACTTTCAAAGCTACAGTTTTTGTTTGAAGCCATTTTCAGCTCTTGCTAAATTGCTGACGAGAGTGTAGAGAATAGGAATGTGGAAGCCAGGAAATAGTTCTGCTAATTTTAAACTGAGACAGTCATGTTATCTAATGAGGTACACATGATTTAGTTTAAAAAAAAGAGGAAAGCAGCAGCAGAATGGAAAAGTGCAATAAAATATAAAACAAAACTAAAATAAAATAAAATAACTGCAAATTGATTGTTCTGTTCACCTTTCATAAAATAGGCCTTTAAGTGCTATGATTTCATCTTTCCAGATTACCAAACCTATCATCTTCCAATTACAGCAGCTAGCTGTCCCTTTAATTGTGATTTCTCTGTGATAACCACCATTTCTAGGAGCCTGTTTCAGCTATTGATCACCATCTGGGGTGATTTAAATTTGTTCTTCACAATTCTAAAACTGCCATTTGCCTTGATTTCAAAGATCTCTTAAAATGTTTTTATATTGCTCAAACTGTTAAGTTTTGGAAAGGCAGATATGTGGCACAGAAACATTTTGAATCACAGTCACATTTATTCCTGTCAGTGACACTGGAGTAATCAAGGTTAATTTTAGCTCCAACCAACAGAAAAATGACCACGTGAACAGCAGATGCAGGCCATTCTGCACCTTGAACCTGCTCTGCCATTGGATAAAATCATGGCTGATGTAATTGTGGGATCAAATCTACTCCCTATACCCTTTAGCTCCTTTGCCACCAGCATAAGTAGAAAACACCTAGCTGATGATACTTACCTGCTTCTATTTCTGACTCTAGCCCCAGCCATCTCAGTAGGCAGCTGAGATAGAAAGATAGAGATCACATCTGTTTCAGACATAGGATTTGCAAATTGCAAGTTGTTTAAGATATTTGCTATATATTCCATTTGCAATTTTGAGATGCTAATAGTATGTTAGTGGACAAACCAGTCATACTTTAAAAGACTAGGAAATGTCCAATTATTTTGATTTGGGATCAGTGAGGAAAATTGGCAGTTTACCTTCTTGTTCCTAAAAGCCTTTGGTTGTCTGTTAGCTTGTTTGAGGCATCCACTTCTCAGGGTTGCTTCCTCCACTTAGACTTCAGTTATTGGCCTGCTCAGTGTAGGGAAGGCAATTTCCTTCTCTCCCAGAACTGGTGAACTTCTGCATGGGCTCATGTTTCAATATCAGTATATAGATGCTTCAAAATGATTTGGAGTAACAAATAAATGGGTGGCAGACTCTGGAACGGTAAACTGAATAATGTACCTCATGTGAAAATAGTCCAGCAGCAGTAATAATGTTAGCTAATGAAAAATGGCCATTTTCAATGTGAGGTCTTGGGTCTATAAATACCCTTGGGCATCTGCAGCAGTTTATCACTTTAGAAAATAAATGAAAGATAAGTAGAATTTTGTAAACCTTTTTAATTTATTCAGTGTAAGTCATTATAGAATCCCCACAAAATCATAGAATCCCTACAGTGTGGAAACAGGCCTTTTGGCCCAACAAGTCCACACCGATCCTCCGAAGAGTAACCCACCCTGACTCATTTCCCCTACCCTATATTTACCCCGACTAATGCACCTAACCTACACATCCCTGAACAGTATGGACAATTTAGCATAGCCAATTCACCTAACTTGCACATCTTTGGACTGTGTGGGAGGAAACCCATGCAGACATGGGGAGAATGTGCAAACTCCACACAGGCAGACATCCGAGACTGGAATCAAACCCGGGTCCCTGGCGCTGTGAGGCAGCAGTGCTAACCACTGAGCCACCGTGCTGCCCCATGTGAAATTCTGTGAAAGCACAATATACAGCAGATGTCAGAAAGTTGAAATACAAACAAAAATGCTATAAATATTCAGCAGGTCAGGTAGCATCTGAAGACTGACTACCTGCACCTGCTGTTTTTAATTTTGTTTTTATGATTTATAATCTGATTTGTTGTACATCCCAATACATTTCGCAAAGGTGAACCTGGAAACTGTCAAGATAGACAAAATAATTTTTAAAATCTTGCTGTTTCCAAACATATCTTTCACTTCTAATAAATATTTTGCATTAAATTCTTTCTTTTGCTCAAGAATCTAAAAGTAAAATACGAAAGAAGAGCTTGAATGTGTGTCAGCAATGGCAGCCAAAACCAATGAAGAAATGGAATTTTCTCTCTTGTGCCAAACCCACAGGCAGTTTTGCACCACAGTACAATGAAAATTGATTGCCATATAAAGGTTTTTTTAATAGCCGGTTTGTATTGCAGACCAATGTTCTTTCAGGAATCTTGGGCTCCTCCTGTCCCGATTATTCACTTCCTCTACTGCCCAACCACAATTCTTCCAGAATTCTCTTTTAATCACTTATAGGTATCTGCTTGCTATTGACATGGCTGACTTTAAGAATTCATTCAGCAAAGAGCCACATCCTGCCTCTTTGGTACAGTGTATCTGTAACGTAGCATGTTCTATTTCTCTTCACCCATAATGGTGGAAATTTCTGTTCCAATAAGCAGAATGGGAATTGGTGAGAAAATTAGGAAAATATGGTGAAAGTGGAAAAATTACATTCTTGACGTTGAGGAAATCCTGATTTTTCTTCCCCTTTTAGGATTTAAAGAACAAATTCTGAATCTCACTACCTTTTTCCATCTCATTATTGGAAAATCTCATCTCATTCCTCTGCAGCTCCCAATTCTTCCTTCCTTCCTCAAAAAACTGGATGGCTTCAAGCCAGAGCAGTAACCTGGAAGCAATATTTGTTTCTCATGTCTCCAAGCCCTCAGACAATCCTGACTTCATATGACTATCCCTGTATGCGCCATGGACACTGATCATTTCCACCATTTACATATGCAAGCTGGCATTGTCAAACCACCAACCTCACCACATCATGGCTGTTTACAGACCAATTCACACACCATTTCAGGGCTTCACTTTCGACTTCAGGAATACTTACAGCTTGCTTCGTCTCCTAGGTTGCTGGGACACGCGTGCACCTATACAGGATGCATCCTTTGGCTCTTAACCTTAATTTCTCAGCACTCACTCACTTTGTGCTTACTTGGTGACCACCAACCTCTGTGGCAAGCGTTGGTTTTTAATGTAGAATGAGAGGCAGATTAATTGGTATGCATCAGTGCACTGAACAGTCAGGGGGACAGGCATGATGGAGAGGTGAATGTGCTTGCTGGTATTAGACTTTGTAATATTCAAGTTACTAGCACTATATTTAAAACCCAGCTGAACACCATTTCAGATGCTGCAACCAGGAATTGGCCGTCACATTGTTATCCTGCACCATTATCCCCAAGGATATGTTACAGAAAGGCAAGTTAACTACTTGATTCACTATAAGCTCAGTGGCTATGGCTCAGTCATTAGCACTGTTGCCTCGCAGCGCCAGGGACCTGGATTTGATTCCAGCCTCGGATGACTGTCTGCGTGGAGTTTGCACATTCTCTCTGTGTCTGTGTGGGTTTCCTCTGGGTGCTCCCGTTTCCTCCCACAGTCCAAAGATGTGCGGATAAGGTGAATTGGTCATGCTAAATTGCCCATAGTGTTAGGTGCGTAAGTAGGGAGTAGGTGAATGGGTCTGGGTGGGTTACTCTTCGGAGGGTTGTTGTGGACTGGTTGGGCCGAAAGGCCTGTTTCCGCACTGTAGGCAATCTAATCTAAGCTGGTGGAATGAAGGGCGATGCTTTTTCTTACTGATAGCCAATGGAGGACATGCCACAGAAACAGCAGAGTGCAACTGAAATGTTATGTCTTAGCAGTGCACGGAGAAGGTTAATGATCTTCTGTGATCTGTAAGGGTAAAAGTCATCATCTTTTCTCTGCTACTTCACACTCACATGGCCGCCAATCGCTCTAGCTCTGCTACTGCATTCTTATCTTCCCAATGCTTGGAATACTGAGAGCTGTAATTCCCATGCATTAGTGGCTCACATCCACCTTGTCTTTCCAAACTACTAACCCTTCCTGCTCTCTGTACTTCGTACTCACTTATTAGGAATATCTCACCACTTCTCCAGCTCTTGAATCACCAATAACTGCTCTTGCACTCACTTTCATTATATTCAGTCCCTCCCTAAGTTCATGCCTTTGACTAATATCTCCACAGCACCATGATTAACATTCCCATAACCGTTGGACTGATTACATTTGACTGATCCCTAGACTGGAATCCAATCCCTGAACTGTTGCTGATAGTACCCTCTGAGGTAACTGTAATTCCCCTTGACCCAACTAAGGACTGCAACAGTTTGACATTCAACATGGCCATTTGTCTGAAGCACACGCAATGTGTTTTATTATGTATGCAGCATTGATATAGCATAATATATATAGTGACGCATCCACCCCTTGGCTGTTTGTTTAGTTCTCTTCATCCAAACAATCTTTCCTTCTGTGTGACAAAACAATGAAAGCCACAAAGGCTGGCAGCTTCCAAAGAAGCACAAAGTGAATGAGGCTAAGAAATTTAAAAAGCTCTAAGATACCCCCTAGATACATGATATACCTGTGTGTCTGTGCACACAGTGAGCTGGCAGAAACATGCAAATTGTAGGTATCCCTGAGCTCCAAAACAAAGGGTTGAAGTGCTGTGTCAGTTGGTCGAAGAGCAGGCATGTGGATGTGGTGAGGCTGATGTTTTTCTGTTGCCAATATGCTCAGAAAAGCATGCAGAGTGTTCTAAATGTCCAGAGAGGCAAGCAGTGAGCTGTAGCCAGGTTACCAAAATAACTTTCATGTTGGATTTTGGCACAGTCCAGTTTCTTCAAGAAGGAGAGGAGAATTGGAAGCTGCTTAGAAATGAGGCTAATGTGTTGGGTTATTGATGAGATGCAGGTCATTGGGTTATTGATGAGATGCGGATGGAAATAAGGCAGAGATCATTTACTGGCTAGATTTTGAATTCTATATTCAAACTTTAAGGGGAATATCATATTATATTTTTTCAACATCGCGATTCTTTCATTTTTGCCATATTTTCCAATTTTGTTTCACTATTACCCTTGCCTCTCTAAGGAGTGGAAAATTCCACCCAGTTGCTTGGATTTTTGCATCCCAGATGAGTGAAGAGATGTAAGATGTCTGTTGGTCCACTGTGTCAATCTTGAAAAAGTACCCTTAATGGCAAAAGGTTCATTCCAGGGGAATGGGGTAAGATAGAATTTGACCACCACTTCTAAATGCAGACCCAAGGTGACCTGGGCAGATTATTTAAATAACATCAGCGTATCAGTTTTATATGCCTAATCTGTCCTTAAAGAGCATTTATGTCAATTCAAAATTTGAAACACTTTGCTCAGTTCAAATAATCATGCTGACTTAAGGTTACCTTCATGTGTGAATCTTGACTCATTTCTGCTCATACCCCATCCCTAAAGCTAAAATTAGATCTGTTAGAAACAACCCTGAGATTTCAGTTTCAGGTGCTCCAAATCGTTTTAAAGGGACTCAGACTCCAAATGACTCTCCAAAAATCTAAATCTGTGTCTGCCTTGAATCTGTCTCATCTCAGAATACTGGATGTATTAAAATCCCAACAATCTTTTTAGCTCCCTGCTTTTGCTCCTGAATGAATGATCATCAATTTTAACATTATTCTCCCTGTTCTTGCTTTACTTAGTCAGAGGGAATAGTTTTCATCTATTACTCCATTATTTTATTTTCACATTTTAAGCAAATGATAGCTGGCTGTTAATTGTCTGAATTTATGCAATCTGTCTTCATAATATAATCCTCCAAAATTGGCATATGTCTGCATAGTCAATCATTTGTGGATTTATTTGAAAAGTATTGATGAACAATTTGGATTAATTGTTTAAAATGGCATTAAAAAAGAGATTCAGGCAGTACCTGTAGCCTTTGTTGAAGAGTTAGTTGTTTTGCTGTAAAAGGTGTGCTAAAGAATGATGATGCTAATTAAGGTTGAAGTAAATATCCATTTCATTCAGCTGTTTTGCTTTAAACTGGACACTTCCCTAAGGGCCAACTGAAGGAAAGGGAGCTGCTAGCCAAGTCAATGCTGTCGCTCAAATCCTTGACATTTGGCTGTGAACGAAGTTTCTTTGTGTCTAAATAAAATTGAAATCTGGTCCTTTGATAGACATTGTTATGGCCCATCTTATTGGGATTGATCGCATACTTTGTAATATACCAATAAATACTGCATATGACTGCAGTCTTTTGTTTATTTTTGGGGAGGTCATAGCAAACAGACGTTGCAGTACCTTAACCAAGCTGCTGCTGTCCTGTTGAAATGTTTGTACAATGTCATGGCTGTTTTCTGGATATCAGAACTCTGATTGACACAATGATACTTTATTACCTGAGAAGGGATTCTTCTATTTTTATTAAGATTAAGGAGCTGAAGTGAAGAGTTCCTGATGCCCATGTGATTGGCATCTATAATGTTTTATTGTAGGAAACCATAAAACATACTACATTCTATCCCAGCTATTGCCTCCTCCAACTGATGAAAATGTTATCTTTTACACAGGTACTAAAATTCGAACAAGACCATTGTACCAAGAAGCGAGTGATAACACAAATAATAAGTCTGTTCAAATCAAGAGGCACTGACCTCCACCGTAATTGTGGGCACTGCTCCAGTTAGATATTCAGTTCAGACTGCTGGATACATCTACTAACTCCAAAGGAGACTTGAAAATGTAGGTTTGGTGGTTGAAGGAATAGCGGATACAAATACTCAATTCCACAACTCTCTGAATGGTGCAAGCATGCATCTTGATGAAGATAATTGCACCATGTGAACTGATTATACAACTCTGAAGTTTTAGATTCTTCAAAAAGTCCCCAAAGTGATTTCATGCCAGCCAATAAAGAGATAGATTTCCCTTGAGTGTAATAAAGACATTCTGGGTGGAATCATCTTCATACCATTCTTCATCTTCAGACATGCGCTCTTGGTGTGGGAAGTGTATAGAGGGCTTGCCATTTTTGCCTTGTTTAATTGATTGATAAGAATAAGTTAATTGGAAGGAATGTGGTAGGATTCAAGTGTAACAGCAACTTGGTCTATGTGCAATCCCCCAATATTTGGACAGTACTGCAATTAGAATTTTGACATGCTTAATACATATGTTTGCAGACTATTTAATGCGAGCAATGTCTCCCAAGGTGGGCTGAGGTGCATAGATAGTACAAAAAATTGTAAACTTTGCTTTTATAAGAGTCATCCTTGATCCTTGTGAACATTATTCTGTAACAACAGGCCTGATTTTGTTACACCTATTTGAAACAAAGATGGTAAGGAAAAGACTCTTCTGATGTGGTTGTCTCAAATGCTGTAAGCCTGCATTTTCTGACTACTTCATTTGGATTACAATGTATGAAGTGCTTTAGGTTGTCAGCAATGAAAATGGGAATGATTTAGGAAATGTGGTTTCAGCAGCAACCTGTACATTGGCATGCTCTCTAAATACAAATGTATCTTTTCATAAAACTGTGAACATTGATCTCTGCCAGCAAATGGGTTGATAACAGATAAATTATCAGAATTTTATTAGAGTTGATGTTGATAACTGGTCCAATAGATTGAAGAGATTTTCTGCATAAGTGCTGCTTAGCAATTTAAGATATATTTGTTGAGCATGACCAGGGTTTTGTCCTACAGCCTGAAGGCCACCCAAAAATGTCGGCAACCCTGGAGGAAAACCTTAGAATAATTAAAAAGGTGTGTTTCCTTTTTTCTTGAGCAATTTCTTCATTAGAACATTTTTAGTGATGGGGCAAATAGATTTGAAATAATACCACAGTTACTTCACTGCCTGCAGTAGCTGTTGCTTGTGGCTACAGCTATCAGGAGCTCTACTGGAATGGCTGATCATGCTCGTCTACCTTACGCCATCCCCACACATCCACACAGCCCATCTGTGACCATTCTGCAATTTCTGTCATCCAAATGTACCTAGGTTGACTGTCTTTATTTGGTCTCCATTTTCCCTTTGAAATAACTGCACAGAGGCCAATGTCTCATCACCAAGTCAACCTTTATTTACCATGCACTGGCTATGGCTAGCCAGCTCAGAGACAGTCCTCCACTGAGAAGATTCTAATCTCCAGGTTATATTTTTTAACCTTTTCTTTTAGACCCCCACACTACCACCTTACAGCAGGTAGTGCTATTTAATCCCCAGCACCCATGTCGTGTGCATGCAGGTATAGGACACCATGAAGAGCGAGTGCATAAATCTTTATTCATATTCTTCAGATTATATTTTTTCTTTTGTTTTTCTTTTTTCCTTTCTTTTCTACCCCCACACTACCACTTATCAGTGGTTCTTACTTTTCCCCAGCATCCACATCGTGTGTGTGTATAGGTGTCGGACGCAATGAAGAAGAACGTGTGTAAATCTTTATTCATATTCTCCAGGTTATATATTTTCTTTTCTTCCCCACATTACTGCCTAACAGTGGTAGTGCTTATCTTTCCCCTGCACTCATGTCATGTGTATGCAGGTGTTGGACACAATGAAGAACAGCAAGTGTGCAAATCTTTATTCATGTTCTCCAGGATATTTTTTTTCTCTCTTTTTCTAGCCACACAGAGTCAGTCCCATGAACTGAAGCAACTCTAAATCTCCTGGTTATTGTTTTGTTGCCCCCATACGACCGACTAACTGCGGTAGTGCTTATATTTTCCCCAGCACCCGTGTTGTCTGCATGCAGGTGTGAGACAAGTGAACGACAACAGGTGTTAGGAAGAAAGGAAACACCAGAGTGGCCAGTGACAAGCAGTGCCCTTCTCATCAAAGGGTAATGCTGCACATTCTCCATGTTATATATTTTTAAAAATCTTTTTTATTAAACCAATAGACAGTTTACAACACAGTTAACGAGGGAGAGGAGCAGCAAAGCTAGGCTCCAAACCCTACCATTCAACCAGTTTTCAGGAAATGAGGACAAACCTCAAATCCCACTTTCAATCATCACAAAACAGTAACAAATACATACAAGACAGTCAATTACATTTTTAAAAAGTGCATAGAATACAGACACCCCAGCAACTCACCGGTTCCTTCCACCTTCCGGCCACTTTAAGGCAGCCCGCTCTTGCACCCCTTCCAGTTCTTGGTCCGCCGATGCCCCTTCTGGTTCTGTCTGCTTTGACACACTTACCGGCCACCTCTAGGATGATAGCAGTCAGGACTGCCTACCCAGGTTCCAGCTTCCCTAACTGCCCTTCACACCTTCTGGCCACCTCTAGGACAGCCACCCCGGTACCTGCCTGGTGTGACAGCGCTGAGGATGGCCTACCCACCTTCCGGCTCTCTGTCTGCCCCAACGTACTATCTGGCTCTCACCCACCCCAATGTGTCATCTGGCTCATGGACTGCCCTGACACGCCTTCTGGCCACTTCTAGGACAGCCTGTCCCCTTCCCGGAGATGACTGCGCACAGGGCAGCCCACAAGCCTTCTGGATTTCAGCCTGCCCCTATGCACCTTCTGGCTTTCAGCTGCTCTGACACACCATCCGACCACCTCTAGGACAGCCCGCCCGATTACCCCTTCTCGGGACGACAGCACTCAGAACAGCCTACCCACCCTCCGGGTCTCAGGGTGACCGGCATCAGGATGACCTACCCACCCTCTGGCTTTCAGGACAGCCTATCCACCTTCAGGTTCACAGGACAGCCTACCCACCGTCCGGCTCTCGTGACAGCTTTCGGGGTGACCTATGAGCCTCCCATCTCAGTAAGGCCTGCCAGACTCAGGGACACACAAGACAGTGCAGGTGATAACCCAACAAACAACAAGACAATCAATTACAACAAAGAGTCCTTTCTAGTAAACAGTGTCCATTACAAACAGTTCTCTTCAAAATGTAGAGTCCATTCCCAAGAACAAAGTTCACTCTAGTGTACGAAGTGCATTGTCAGAAATGGAGTCCACTCCAACCTGCAGAGTCCATTGCTAAAAAGAGTCCACAATTGAGGGAAAAGTCCACTCCTGAAGGCAGCAAATGCACACCCCACAGTACACAGGTGTTCAGTTTCCATTGCATCCTGGCTCATCCATAGAGAACCAGGCCCACTCACAGGAACACTGTACATTGTAAAGATGCAGTTAACTCATAGGGGTTTGATCCACTCTCCAAGGCAGGGTCTACTCCCAAACTCCAGGATACAGCAAGTGCTCACCTCCCAGCACACACCTCCCAGGTGTTCAGTCTTTACAAAAGCCTAGTCCCAGGTTCAGGCCGACCCACAGGAACAGCTCACCTGGAAAGATGTATTTTCTCACAAGGGCTCAGTCCAAGCACCAAAAACAGTGAAATCACATACAAAAAAACAAGGAAAATTATGGCTCAGCTCTGCCACAAAATCAACATTGTCCTTTTCTCAAAGTGAAAGAGAAAGGAGTAACAAACAGGCTGCAACCAGCCAGTGAAACAACAATCCCCTAATGAGAACTGAGATACACCTGAAACACATTGACTGTGTGAATCAGGCAGTTTAGAAATTGGTCCTCACTAAAAAAATACCACTTAACACACTGGCTGAATAATTCAACCAGTTTAGGAATCAGGATTCTTCCCCTCAGAAAAAAGCGGAAACCAACAGTAGCAGTAACACACTGACTGTGGCCCAACCAGCACAGAGTCAGTCTCCTAAACTGAGGAGACTCTAAATCTCCTGGTTATATTTTTTTCCTCCCCACACTACCATCTACCAGCAGTAGTGCTTATATTTTCCCCAGCACCCATGTTGTGTGTGTGCAGGAGTGAAAGACAACAGGTGTACAAATCTTTATTCAATTTCCACCACCAGGAAGAAAGGAAACACCTAAGTGACCAGTGACAAACAATGCCCTTCTCATCAAAGGGCAATGCTGCATGTTCTCCAGGTTATATTTTTTCTTTTTTGTTCCTTTTCTTCCCCAGAACCCATTTTGTGTGTGTATAGATGTAAGACACAGTGAAAAACAACAGGTGATCTCCTGGTTACATTTTTTTTCTTACTCCCACACTGCCGCCTAACTGCAATAGTGCTTATATTTTCCCCAGCACCCATGTTGTGTGTGTGCAGGTGTGGGACACAGTGAAAGACTCAAGGTGTACGAATCTTTATTCAATTTCCACCACCAGGAAGAAAGGAAACACCAGGGTGGCCAGTGACAAGCAATGCCCTTCTCATCAAAGGGCACTGCTGCATGTTCTCCAGGATTTTTTTTGGGGTGGCACTGCTGCCTATCAGCGTCAGGGACCCCGGTTCGATTCTAGTCTCTGGCAACTGTCTGTGTGGATTTTGCACATTCTCCAAGTGTCTGCGTCGGGTTCCTCCCACAATTTAAAGATGTGCAGGTTCAGTGAATTGGCCGCACTAAATAGTGTTCAGGGATGTGTAGGTTAGATGCATTAGTCAGGGGTAAATTTAGAGAAATAGGGGAGAGGAATGGGTCTGGGTGGGATACTCGGAGGGTCGGTGTGGACGTGCTGGGCTGAAGGGCCAATTTCCACACTGTAGGGATTCTATGATTAATAGTAAACTAAATGATATCACTTGAATGGGTCATAAGGTTGAGAATTACTGCTGTTGATGATACTGTTTGAAGACTGAGACTCACATTGTAGTCAGTGAACAGGAAGTTCTCCAGGTTATATTGTCAAACAGGGTTTTCCTGATTGGCTCAGGGTTAACAAATTCAACAAAGAACCTTGTAGTTAATGAAGTCTATCAGGTTCCAATCACTATAGCCTTCTAGAAGCAATCTTTGTAGTTGTTCACTTCTGATCGAACGGCTGAATACTTTTCTCCTTCCTGAATGCCACATCTTAAGAATTATTTTGGCTTTTGCAATTTCGCGAATCTCTCAATGTGTCTGTAAAATTTTAACAATAGGTCATAGCATTCACATTTTAAAGTTCTCGATTTTCTTCCACGATCTTTAATTGTTACCAAGGTTTCTGACGCATACAGGAGCATGCAAGGATTGCAGAATCTTATGAACTTAATTTCTTAATTATTACCAGCTTGTTTTTCTTGTTGTTATCACATCTTTCATGCTCCCAAAATTACATTTGGCTATCCCTATTCTTTTTCTGACTTTTGTTATTGCATTTGCCTTTTTTTTTTGTAAATTTGTCTGAAATAACTTCTCTCTCCCTAACAGCACTGTGGGTGCACCGATAACGCCATGGTTCAACATGATGGTTCATCACAAATGTTTCCAGTGATATTAGGAATGCACAATAAATATTGGCCTTACCAGTAATGTCCATAGTCCATGGGAAAAGTTTTAAAAGACCGATATTACCAACTGGATTGCATTGACTGAAAGGATAGTAGAAATAAATTCAATAATAACTTAAAGAAGGGCATTCTTCAAATCCTGGAAAGGAAAATTATCCACAGGGCTAAGGGAAAAGAGCAGAGGTATGGAACTAATCAAACACTCCTTCGAAGAGCCAACAGAGGGCTGAGGGGTTTAATGCCTTCTTGTGCTGTATCATTCTGTGTTTAGGCAAGAGTTGTCCAGTCAGATAATGAAAAGTCTATTTACTTTACAGTTAGCGTGGGAATGCAGGAAACCACAAGAGGCCAGGTGTTGGATGACCAGGGGAGTTGGAAATGCAATCTCATGCAATGAGACTTTGAGGAATGCATAAATGAATATACAAATCTAGATAAAGGAACTGAGGGCATTCTCGCTAAGTTTCCAGATGATACAAAGATAGGTAAAGGGACTGGTAGCAATGAGGAAGTGGGGAGGCTGCAGAAGGATTTGGACAGGTTAAGAGAGTGGGCAAAGAAGTGGCAGATGGAGTACAACGTGGGAAAGTGTGAGGTTATACACTTTGGCAGGAAGAGTAGAGGCATGGACTATTTTCTAAATAGGGAGAAAATTCAGAAGTCTGAAGTGCAAAGAGACTTGGGAGTTCTAGTCCAGGATTCTCTCAAGGTAAATTTGCAAATTGAGTCAGTTGTTAGGAAGGTAAATGCAATGATGGCATTTATTTTGAGAGAACTTGAATATAAAAGCATGGATGTACTTTTGAGGGTCTATAAGGTCCTGGTCAGACCACATTTGCAGTATTGTGTACAGTTTTGGGCCCCATATCTCAGGAAGAATATACTCATCCTGGAGCACGTTCAGAGGAGGTTCACGAGAATGGTCCCAGAAATGAAAAGCTTAACATATGAAGAACGTTTGAGGACTCTGCATCTATACTTGGAGTTTAAAAGAATGAGAGGTGATCTAATTGAAGCATACTGAATGGCCTGGACAGAGTGGATTTTGGGAAAATGTTTCCATTGGTAGGGGAGGCTAGGACCCGAGGGCATAGCTTAAGAATAAAGGGAAGACCTTTTTAGAAGGGAGATAAAGTGAAACGCCATCAGTCAGAGAATGGTGAATCTATAAAATTCAGTTCCACAGAAGACTGTGGAGGCCACCTCATTGAATTATATTTAAGACGGAGATAGATAGGTTATGGGGAGAAAGCGGGAGAATGGGATTGAGAAACTTATCAGTCATGATTGAATGTCAAAGCGACTCGATGGGCTGAATGGCTTAATTTCTGCTCCTATGTCTTATGGTCTAACTTCAGTGGGAATACTGAGTATTTAAAGTTTGCCATTAGTATGACGATTAGAGCAGAGCTATTTGCAGTCCAGTTGCTGTCATGGAATTTATATTCATCTCAAGCCAAGTAGTCATGCAGTAAAAGTCACATTCATATACACCGTGTCTAGTGTACTAACTACTGTCCAAATTCTCATTGTTGTGCCTTGCTAATTTTCTTGTGCTGCCTGTATCTCAATTTTATGTGATTTGCTTTTTGCTGTATGTGATTTGCCCAATTCCTTCTACGATCCTTCCATTTTCTGACATTTTTTTCAGCTACCTTTGGAAGTGTCTCACTTATTTCTGCTTTTACCTATCCCTCTCAATGCTGTTATTTTTTCCCCGAACTCATCTCCCAGAGGTTGGTGGTGGAGGGTTGTTTTTCAGACTGGAGGCCTGTGACCAGTGGAGTGCCACAAGGATCGGTGCTGGGTCCTCTACTTTTTGTAATTTACATAAATGATTTGGATGCGAGCATAAGAGGTATAGTTAGTAAGTTTGCAGATGACACCAAAATTGGAGGTGTAGTGGACAGCGAAGAGGGTTACCTCAGATTACAACAGGATCTTGATCAGATGGGCCAATGGGCTGAGAAGTGGCAGATAGAATTTAATTCAGATAAATGCGAGGTGCTGCATTTTGGGAAAGCAAATCTTAGCAGGATGTATGCACTTACTGGTAAGGTCCTAGAGCATGTTGCTGAACAAAGAGACCTTGGAGTGCAGGTTCATAGCTCCTTGAAAGTAGATAGTATAGTGAAGAACGTGTTTGGTATGCTTTTCTTTATTGGTCAGAGTATTGAGTACAGGAGTTGGGAGGTCATGTTGTGGTTGTACAGAACAGTGGTTAGGCCCCTTCTGGAATATTGTGTGCAATTCTAGTCTCCTTCCTATCGGAAAGATGTTGTGAAACTTGAAAGGGTCCAGAAAAGATTTACAAGGATGTTGCCAGGATTGGAGGATTTGAGCTATAGAGAAAGGCTGAACTGGGTGGGGCTGTTTTCCCTGGAGCGTCAGAGACTGAGGGGTGACCTTATAGAGGTTCACAAAATTTATGAGGGCTATGGATAGGATAAATAGACAAAGCCTTTTCCTTGGGGTCGGGGAGTCCAGAACTAGAGGGCATAGGTTTAGGCTGAGAGGGGAAAGATATAAAAGAGACCACACAGAGGGTGGTATGTGTATGGAATGAGCTGCCAGAGGATGTAGTGGAGGCTGGTACATTTGCAACATTTAAGAGGCATTTGGATGGGTATATGAATAGGAAGGGTTTGGAGGGATATGGGCCAGATGCTGGCAGATGGGACTAGATTGGGTTGGAATATCTGATTGGCATGGACGGGTTGGACCGAAGGGTCTGTTTCCATGCTGTACATCTCTATGACTCTATATCAACCAGTCAATTAATCATTAACTACAAACAGACAATCTGACTTACAGCAGATGGAATTCTGCAGTAACGGTTCAACATAATGTTTTGTTCTTTGTGCTCTTAAATCTTAAAGCAAAGGCTCTTTGGGTATTTTGCAAATATGTATCATGTTCTTCATTGTTTGATTTGAACTTTGTACTGACAGTAATTTTTGACTTGAAATTTCTGCTGACAAACTGGAGTAGCCCCAGAACATTAATGATATCAAAAATGTTAAGATTCTTCACCCTGCTTGTTATGAATGAGCGATATCAATGTTTGAGAAAGGAACAGTGGACTTCTCCACTTTTAATATCAAGCATTTCTCAATCACCTGTAATGTGAGATTTAAGGGGAAAAAATACCCTCCTTTCCACTGACTACAATGTGAGTCTCAGCCTCCAAACTGTATCACCAACAGCAGTAATTCTCAACCATATGACTCATTCAAGTAATATCATTTAGTTTACTGGAGAAAGTGAGGTCTGCAGATGCTGGAGATCAGAGATGGAAATGTGTTGCTGGAAATGTGTTGCTGCGCTTTTCCAGCAACACATTTCCATCTCATTTAGTTCACTATCAATTATAGAATCCCTACAGTGTGGAAACAGGCCCTTCGGCCCAGCAAGTCCACACCGACCCTCCGAGTATCCTACCCAGACCCATTCCCCTACCCTATTACTCTACATTTACTGCTGATAATGCACCTAACCTACACATCCCTGAACACTATTTTGTCTGGCCAATTCACCTAACCTGCACATCTTTAGATTGTGGGAGGAAACCAGGGCACCTGGATGAAGCCCATGCAGACACTGGGAGAATGTGCAAACTCCACACAGACAGTCGCCCAAAGCCAGAATCAAACCAGGGTATATGTAGCTGTGAGGCAGCAGTGCTAACCACTGTGCCACAGTGCCACCCGATCCTTTGTGGTGTGAGAGGTTTTGTTTTGTTTCACGTAGTCATTGGGGATTAGCCTTGAATTAACTCGAGTCTATTAAGTTGAGCACAATTACATACAAATACACCACAATCTTCATTTCTGCTACAATAACTGGAATAACCTATGATTTGGAGATGCCGGTGTTGGACTGGGGTGTACAAAGTTAAAAATCACACAACACCAGGTTATAGTCCAACAGGTTTAATTGGAAGCACACTAGCTTTTGGAGCGACGCTCCTTCATCAGGTGATAGTGGAGAGCTCAATCCTAACACACAGAATTTATAGCAAAAATTAACAGTGTGATGTAACTGAAATTATACATTGAAATATTGATTGTCTGTTAAGCCTTTCATCTGTTAGAATACAGTGATAGTTTCACTTCTTTCATGTATAAATCACAAAACTTTTTAAAAAAAAAGTTGTATTCTCGGGTTAGCTGTTAATAATGGTGATAGCTGGACAATATGTTGAGGGTGTTGGCCCCCTGTGTTCTCTAGGCCCGCTACATTGATGACTGCATTGGCGCCACCTCGTGCTCCCGCGAGGAGGTTGAGCAATTCATCAACTTCACCAACACATTCCACCCTGACCTTAAATTTACCTGGACCATCTCTGACACCTCCCTCCCCTTCCTGGACCTCTCCATCTCCATCAGTGA
>NC_057724.1:36935003-36944257 GCF_004010195.1 Chiloscyllium plagiosum | reverse complement strand
GTGTTGGACTGGGGTGTACAAAGTTAAAAATCACACAACACCAGGTTATAGTCCAACAGGTTTAATTGGAAGCACACTAGCTTTCGGAGCGACGCTCCTTCATCAGGTGATAGTGGAGAGCTCAATCCTAACACACAGAATTTATAGCAAAAATTAACAGTGTGATGTAACTGAAATTATACATTGAAATATTGATTGTCTGTTAAGCCTTTCATCTGTTAGAATACAGTGATAATTTCACTTCTTTCATGTATAAATCACAAAACTTTTTTAAAAAAATTTGTATTCTCGGGTTAGCTGTTAATAATGGTGATAGCTGGACAATATGTTGAGGGTGTTGGCCCCCTGTGTTCTCTGTCTATGCCAGAGAATATGGAATAACCCAGGTTCTCTAAATTCCTTTGTTATCTCTTAATTTCTGGTATAAGAACACAGCAAGAGTTGTTAACTTGGAAGTTGCAAGTGCTTCAATTAAATCTCAATTGAAGGTTTGTGCCAAATATACAAGAGATGATAGTGATAGTAAGCCATCTAAATCTTTGACCAACATCTATCTTGTTACTATATCCCTGCATTCAAAACCCATCTCGGCATGACCATTTTTCCTACCTTTCCATGTCCTATTTATAGACCTCCAATCCTATTGTAAAGTATACTGTGATGCTTTATTGCATAAATAGTGCTGTTCATGTATGTTATATGTCTCCTGTAAGGTAAAGAAGTGGCACATATTGCAAGGACCTAAGCTTTAAATTGTAATATAGTGATTCCATCATTGTGCATCACAATATCAAATCAAACCAATGGTCATATTCCAATGAATTTACATAAAATGTAATTGATTTTATCTCAGTATTAAATTAAACCACAATGCACATCACTGTTGAGGTGCTGTCAGGAAGCTGACAGATTTGCCAATTAGCCTTCTTCATGCAGTAGAATTTTTAACCTTAGCTTTTCATAATTAGCATTTCTTGCCACATTCAGTAAATCGTTTGTGCCAAATCCATTTTTACACTTGTTATTTCTTGGATAATTGCTCCAGATTTATGTCTTGAGTTTCAAATGTTTAATCCATATGCTTGCAAAACAGTCAATGCATCAGGTCTTTTCTTGCCGAGACAATAGGTAGAATGAATATATTACTTTCCAGATAGCCTTTGTGCAAAGGTCTACATACCGACAGTCTAACTTAAAAGCCACAAGCAAAAGTGTGGTAATATTTTGTGTTGCAAATACAAACTTGAAATTCAGAAAATATTTTACGTGTTCATTTTATAGATATAAACTTCAGTTCTACCCAAGAATAACAATTAATTAGATTAATTATTAAGACCTAACTTTCAAGCTGTGTTTTATTGTGACTCCATGTTTGCATTCCGGAGGATGATTCTCGTTTCTAGCAGAATGAATTTCTGTTATTTTGATTTACAATTTATGTATTTAGCTCTTTTTATTTATTAGAACTTTGTTAATGTAGATTTCTAAACTACTTTGCATGTCCTTAGAATATCGAGAAGCACTTAACATCTAATTATTACTTATGAAATGTAATTTATTTGTTTAGAAGTTCTACCTAGATATATCCTTTATAGGTGGTTTGTTTCGCTAATAAATGAATAACCAGATTTCTAGTCCAAGTGTTTAAATTTGATATTAATTTTCCCAAGGGATTTGAATTTTACTTTTGAAGAATAAGCTCCGTTTTAAATGAATTTTGTTTAAAGTACCTTAATCAGATTAGGCATTGTGGCTGCATGATTTGTTGGGTCAAAGTTTATTACTGGTATGATAGTGCTTACTTACATTTTAGCTTATGTAACACACACGACAAAGAGTGGATACTTGTTAAGACATATGTCTTAAAGTTCATTAATAACTCTAATTATTTACACTGTTACAATATCTCACCTCTGGTTCAGTGCTTACAGTCTGCTGTGTTACAGGTATAGAACTGACTGACCAAAGCCACTACATTGATTTCTATCACATCACTCTCAATATTTGCTGCAATATCTTCCCCACTCCCTGGCACCCATCCCCAAACCCCAACACTACCTCTGTACTGCTTACTCACTCACTTGGAACTCCTCCCCACTAAAGTTAACAACTATTCCCCAATTTTTGTTTCACAAAATGTTTGCCTGTCACCCATTCTAAGAGAAAGATAGCCCACAGTAGAGTAGAAAGGGTCCAGTTGAGTTGCTGTACTGCCCATCATTTGGCTCCTTTGAGCAGAGGATTCTTTCTCTGACCTGCCCAAAAAGGCCTTGGACTGGTACCAGAGGCAGCCCTTGATGTAGTGTGCCAAGACCCCATGAATGAAAGCTACCCCCTTTGACTTGACTGCAGTTCGACTGGGACAACACTACCATTACAGGGCAAGCCAAACAAAGAATAGCCAGGGAATTCCTAGAAGCATGGCACTCATCCACACACTCCATCAACAAACACATCGACCTGGACCCAATATACCGGCCACTACAGCGGACAGCTGAAACTGACAACCGGAAGCGGCAGGGACAGGCCACTATAAATGCCGGAGGAAACACCACAGAAGCGCTTCACAGGAGGCTCCCAAGCACTGAGGATGTCACCTAGACAGGGAACGAAACGTTTGCAACAAAATTTCCAGCTCAGCGAACAGAACCAGAACATATGGGAATATTTCAAATGGCAGTTGATCAGAGTTCAGTAGAGGCAAGTTCCTGCGAGAATGAAAGACAGGTATGGCAAGTTCCATGAATTTTGGGTGACCAGAGATGTTATGACCTTGGTCAAAAAGATAAAGGAAGCATACGTGAGGTCAAGGAGGATGGGAACTGACACAGCTCTTGAAGTATATAAGGAAAGAACTTAAACAAGGAATTAGAAGGGCTAAAAGGGGTTATGAAAAATGGTTGGCAATCAGGATTAAGGAGAATCCCAAGGCTTTTTATACATAAAGCAAGGGAAAGGGTTGGCCCTCTGAAGGACAAAGGAGAGAATCTAGGTGTGGACCCAGCAGAGGTAGAGGAGGGCCTAAATGAATGCTTTGTGTCGGTATTCACCAAACAGAAGGAATGGTATGGTCTCTGAGGACATGTCAAATTTCAAGGCCAAGTTGCTGTTTAAAAAAGAAGAGGTGTGTGTCTTAAAAAAAATTAAAGTAAATAAGACCCCGGATCCTGACGGGATCTATCCCAGATATTGAGGGAGGCAAAAGAGCAAATTACTGGAGCATTGACAGACATCTTTATATCCTCTTTGGTCCTCTTAGGTGAGGTCCCAGAGGACTGGAGAATAGCAAATTGTTCTGAAGGTATAGATGTGTACTGTCTCTTTTAAGAGAGAGAGAGGAAGCTCGCAAGGACTGACTGAAAGCACAGAGTGTACTGAACAATTTAAAAATGTAACATTTGGTTGAAACATAGCTGGAGTTGCATTGCCATGGAATAAAAAGAAATTCAAATTGGACCAATTAGTTTAAATTATGCCCCAGAGACCAAAATCCAATCAAATTTGAATTTTGCTGCTTGGGATGACATCAAACTAATGAAATGATCCAATGTTTTGAGGGATAAAACCAGACATTTTGAACAGAGCACCAATAAAATAGACTGCTAACTGAATAACTCTATGAAAGGTCGCTGTTCATAAGAAAGGTTGTGCAGCAGAAAACTGAAGGAAAGACCACCCAGAAAAATACAGAGGAAAATCTACAAAGGTGAATTTACAAAGCTGGCTCATCTTGAAATATGATTAATTTTGTTTTGTAAATCTTAATTTTTTTTTATCGGACTAGTATTGTAGAGTGGGAGGTGAAAGATAGGTTTAAGAGAAAGGAGTTGTACATAGCTGATGTTTTAACGTTCTCTGTTGGACTTAAAGAATAAAATTGTTAATTTTTACTTTAAATAGTGACATCTGGAATTGTTCTTTGCCTCTCAAAATTTAACAGACTACGGTTCGAGGTGAGCTTCTCTGAGTGTAGGGTTTAAATTAACAGAGGGGTTTGCCCCATGTCATAACACAATGTTGTCCCATTGTTTGAGAAGGGTGGCAGGGATAATCCTGGAAATTACAGATCTGTGAATCTCATGTCGATAGTAGGGAAATTATTGGAAAAGATTCTGAGGGACAACATCTATATGTTTGGAAACAAATGGACTTATTAACTATAGACAGCATAGCTTTGTGTGGGAGAGGCCGTGCCTTACTAATTTGATTGAGTTTTATGAGGATGTGATGCGGATGATTGTCTGTATGGACTTCAGTAAAGGCCTCATGGCAGACTGACACAAAAGGTGAAGTCATATGGTATTGGGGGTGAGCTGGCAAGATGGATACAGAACTGACTTAGTCATAGCACACAGAGGGTAACTGTGGAAGGATGCTTTTTGGAATAGAGGGTTGTGCCTAGTGGTGTTCCACAGGGATTAGTGCTCGGACCTCTGCTATTCATGATCTACATAAATGATTTGGAGGAAATGTAGCTGGTCTAATTAGTAGATTGACGGATGATAAAAAGATTGGCGGAGTAGCAGACAGTGAGGAGGATTGTCAAAGGATACAGCAGGATATAGATCAGTCGGAGGCTTAGGCAGAAATATGGCAGTTGGAGTTTAACCTGGACCAATGTGAGGTGAGTGCATTTTGGAAGGTCAGGTAGAGGTGGAAATTATATAGTGAATGGCAGAATCCTTAAGAGTATTGACATGCAGAAGGATCTGTGTGTGCAGGTCCACAGATCACTGAAGGTGGCAGTGCAGGTAGATAAGGTAGTTTAAAAAAAGGCCTATGGTATGCTTGCCTTCATTGGGAGGGGCATTGAATATAAGGATAGGCAATTTATGCTGCTGCTGTATAGAATTTTAGTTAGCCCGCACTTGGAATATTGCATGTAGTTCTGGTCACCACACTACCAGAAGGATGTGGATACTTTGGAGAGGGTACAGAAAAAGTTTATCAAAGTATTGTCTGGTATGGGGGATTTTAGCTATGAAAAAAGGGTTTGTTTTCACTGGAATGCAGGAGGTTGAGAGGTAACGTGATAGAAGTTTATAAGTTGATTAGAAGTTTGTATGAATGTACAGATAGCATGGAAAGTATGAAGCTTATTACTAGGGTGGAGCGGTCAATTACTGGGGGATACAGGTTCAAGGTGTGAGGGGGGGAAATCTTAACAGAGGTGTGCATGGCAAGCTTTCATACAAAGGGTGGTGAGTGCCTGGAACACACTGCCAGAGTGGGTGGTGGAAGCAGACAAAACAGCAGCATTCGAGAAGTACCTGCATGAATAAATGAATAGAAAGGAAATAGAGGGATATGGATCCTGTAAGTAAAGATAGTTTTAATGTGGAAGGGCAAAATGTGTTGGCGCAGGCTTGGAGGGCCAAAGGGCCTTTTCCAGTTCTGTATTATTCTTTGCCTGGTATTTCTGGCCGATGGAGCAAAGGATAAAAGGCAAGGTATGGAAGCTGCCAGCATCCAGGTAGGCTCCCAGTGAATGAGCGCCATTACACCAAGTGAACAGACTGGAGTTTTAGCCTGCCTAGTGCTTGAACTGGGTGTGTGCTCCTGACTCCAATGTGTGCTTGCTGCAGTATTATAACAATAGCCGTCATTGCAACTCACAATGCACCACTGAGACACCAAAGTCTTCTGTAAGTGGATCAGAGATTGGCATGAGGATCCTTGGTAAATATTGGATGCCAATATTTCTGGATGTGAGGTGCATGTTGCTGGAGTGTCCCTGAGATGTTGATACCTGACATTCATCCTGGAGATTGTTTTGGAGCAAGTTGATGTGCCAGGTAAAGGTTTTGGTTTCCATGTTGAGTTTTCCCAATCTCTAACTTGTTTGTTAAGGTGGGAGACTGAATATTCAATGAGGCAAGTCTGTGCCCCTACCAAGGCAGTTAACAAGCATTAATTCCTGTCAATTGGCATTTTGCTGCTGCCTAATGAGAATCTTTCCATGCATTTATAAAATTATAGAAGATGGAGTGAAATGATCTTGACATTGAAATGAGTCTCCCCGTGCTTGTGGCATTATTGTGCCCATGTCTTGCCATAGTCCAAGATGAAACTTTATTGCTGGAACAGCACAGCAGGTCAGGCAGCATCCAGGGAACAGGAGATTCGACGTTTCGGGCACAGGCCCTTCAGCCCGAAACGTCGAATCTCCTGTTCCCTGGATGCTGCCTGACCTGCTGTGCTGTTCCAGCAATAAAGTTTCAACTTTGATCTCCAGCATCTGCAGACTCACTTTCTCCCCATAGTCCAAGACCCCTGTAGGATTGTGTCCCAGTAGTTCTTTTCTCTCGGTCTCTGAAATATGTGTGTGTATATTTTTAACGTAGTGAGATGGATAAGCATTTATACTTCCATATTATTAACTGCGTCTATTGACTATTTATTGTATCTTCATTGATTAAGATTGACTTTGATAATAAACAAGTAACTGTTAAGATTTGTGGCTGTGTGATCTTGTTGAAAACTTGATAGAGATAAGAGGCAGAATCTTTCAGGGATTTAATCAAACTGGGCTATGTTGGGACATGTGGTAGAATTGGATGAGAAGTGTGATGAGGCCCATCTCAATTTCTGAGGCATCTCATTCCATCTGTTATGCTTTTCATTAGTGGCAAGGTGGGTTTCTCAAGGCAGTGGAGAGTTGCCAATTAAGATGCTAATTGTTAGTTAAACCTTTTTTCAGTAAGAACGACTGTAATGTTTAACGTTTTAACGTTGCTTCTTTCTCCTGCTTTGCACCTAAGACTTTGTACCTAGGTACATTGGTACCTAAGATAGTGCTGTAAGTGGTGACTTTCACTACTTGTGAGCAGATGTGGCCATAAATTTAAACCTGATGCTGCGACTGGCCTCATTATCATTCACCATCCTAGCTGACCTAACATGCAACCCTTATGTTACCAACTTTCAAGTTTGACAAGTTAGATGTTGAGGGAACTCAACATGGAAACCAGAACATGTGGCTGGTGGATTCACCTCATTGTTTGCTTGAATGAATCCCCATGTTGTCTAGGAGGAAACTGTAACCCAGAAAATGATGCAAGGGCACCAATCACACACACACCTTTCATTCAAGGTCATTCATATGTGACATCCCACAACCCCTCTGAAATATCCTGAAACCTCTGTGATGATTTGGCAGTGTTCTCTGGGAGCACTGCCTTGCATTGCAGCACGCACTGGAAACTAGTACTGAAAGGCTGCAGCAGGGACACTTTACTCATCAGCAAGCACCCAGCACATGGGTTGGACCAGAGTGCATCTGAAGGCTGCTCACTTGAACTTAACATTCTCTCACTTGATACTTACTGGCTTGCCATGCCATGCTGTGTCAATGAGTGCAGTCACATAACCAGGCAGTTTACCTTGCTTGACAGCAGTCCTGTATCATGGGTTAGACATATTGCTGTGCAGTAACTTTCAAATTCTGACTTGCACCTTGTGCCAGCAACTTGCATAACAACCACACTGCATAGGGAGCAAGAAAGCAGCCATGTCTCCAGATATTAGGGAAGCAGACCTCTGCAAAGTGTATGAAGACACATGCCTGATACAGGGTCCTGGCACAGTAACTGAAGGGTAGCCTCTGAGACAAGTCCAAGGGATTGGTCGCAGTCAGACATCATTTTGCAATGTTCTTGGTCTGGGATCTATGCCTTTGCAGTCCAGACATCGGCTTATGGTCAGTCCTTTCGCTCCATACTGGCCAATACAGGGACATGGACAGGAGCTCGCTAGCTTCAAGGTTGAGACGGTGTATAACCAACCACACCAGGCGTGGCCATCCCATGCATGGGAAAGGTCAGTGCATGTATATGAGTTGGGTGGAGATTTAGGGAAGGGTGAAGCCTGTGGGATTTAAGGGATGAGCTACTAGAAAGGATGTGGTCTCACTAGCATCTTCAGGCTGAGCTGGAAGCCCAAAGCAGAGGAGCACCTATTGTCATCTTCCATCATGCTGAAAATTGAAAGTGTATGATGGGAAGGGGTGGGGGAGCGGAGAGTGAAATAATGGGTTAGCACACTTGAAATGGGTGGGTTAAGTGACTCCACTGTGAGGGAGGGGACCACAGCACAGCCCATTCAAATGACAATTACAAGGAAACAACATCAGGCACATACTCATACAAGGAAAAATACACAAGCCCACAGGCTACCTACTCCTTGGTCATCCTACAGAAATGACTGTTTGGATGTTACATCTCTCTGGCAGAGTTACTGCTTGACAGGGATGGCACAGTGGCTCAGTATTTAGCACTGCTGCCTCCCAGCCTCAGGGACCTGGGTTCAGTTCCAGCCCCTGGTCACTGTGTAAACTCCACACAAACATTTTCCCTGTGTCTGCATGAGTGCTCCAATTTTCTCCAAAAGTCCAAAGATGTGCAGGTTATGTGAATTGGGACTGATTGGGGATAGTCAACATGGGTTTTGTGCATGGAAAATCATGTCTCACAAAGTTGATTAAGTTTTTTGAGGAAGTAACAAAGAGGATTGATGAGGGCAGAGCGATAGATGTGATCTATATGGACTTCAGTAAGGCGTACGACAAGGTTCCCCGTGGGATACTGATTAGCAAGGTTAGATCTCATGGAATACAGGGAGAACTAGCCATTTGGATACAGAACTGACTGAAAGGTAGAAGACAGAGGGTGGTGGTGGAGGGTTGTTTTTCAGACTGGAGGCCTGTGACAAGTGGAGTGCTCCAAAGATCAGTGCTGGGTCCACTACTTTTTGTCATTTACATAAATGATTTGGATGTGAGCATATAGCAAGGTTAGATCTCATGGAATACAGGGAGAACTAGCCATTTGGATACAGAACTGACTGAAAGGTAGAAGACAGAGGGTGGTGGTGGAGGGTTGTTTTTCAGACTGGAGGCCTGTGACAAGTGGAGTGCTCCAAAGATCAGTGCTGGGTCCACTACTTTTTGTCATTTACATAAATGATTTGGATGTGAGCATAAAGGGACAGTTAGTAAAGTTTGCAGATGACACCAAAATTGGAGGTGTAGTGGACAACGAAGAGGGTTACCTCAGATTACAACAGGATCTTGACCAGATGGGCCAATGGGCTGAGATGTGGCAGATGGAGTTTAATTCAGATAAATGCAAGGTGCTGCATTTTGGGAAAACAAATCTTAGCAGGACTTATACACTTTATGGTAAGGTCCTAGGGAGTGTTGCTGAACAAAGAGACCTTGGAGTGCAGTTTCATAGCTCCTTGAAAGTGGAGTCGCA
>NC_057724.1:36923545-36933933 GCF_004010195.1 Chiloscyllium plagiosum | reverse complement strand
TGCAATTCTAGTCTCCTTCCTATCGGAAAGATGCTGTGAAACTTGAAAGGGTTCAGAAAAGATTTACAAGGATGTTGCTAGGGTTGGAGGATTTGAGCTATAGGGAGAGGCTGAACAGGCTGGGGCTGTTTTCCCTGGAGCGTCGGAGGCTGAGAGGTGACCTTATAGAGGTTTACCAAATTATGAGGGCTATGGATAGGGTAAGTAGGCAAAGTCTTTTCCCTGGGGTCGGGGAGTCCAGAACTAGAGGGCATAGGTTTAGGGTCAGAAGGGAAAGATACAAAAGAGTCCAACTTTTTCACACAGAGGATGGTACGTGTATGGAATGAGCTGCCAGAGGAAGTGGTGGAGGCTGGTACAATTGCAACATTTAAGAGGCATTTGGATGGGTATATGAATAGGAAGGGTTTGGAGGGATATGGGCCGGGTGCTGGCAGGTGGGACTAGATTGAGTTGGGATATCTGGTCGGCATGGACGGGTTGGACCGAAAAGTCTGTTTCCATGCTGTACATCTCTATGACTGTAATTGCCCATAGTATTCAGGAATTTGTAGGCTAGTAGGTGCATTTGTCATGGGAAATGTAGAGTAATAGAGTCGGGGAATGGGTCTGGGTGGGATATTCTTCGGAGGGTTAATGCGGATTTGTTAGACCAAATGCCTGTTACCACACTTTAGGGATCCTATGATCTATGATAACTCATTGACAGCTTCATCTTTTGTGCACAGAGAGTTGAGCATTAGAGATGTTGAATGAGGAGGACAAAAGATATTAGCGTGACCCAATTCCTCTTGTACACAATGGTTACCCTGCTTCTCGCTGTGCAGTAGGTGTTGGCCACTTACTTGTTTATTGGGACAAGGATGTCTCTGCATCACCATAGGCGCCGTCCAGATCTTCTCCCACAAGGGCAAGGCTTCTCTCCTCATAGTGATGAGCAGTTGAATGTCAGGCACAATCCATTCACACAGCCTTGCCCTACGCTGTTATGGAGCATCTACTTGTAATGTTGGAAATGGCAGGGAATACATGAGTTGAGAGTGTGTGGCATGACTTTTAATACTATTGTATGTGAGGTGTTCCAAGGTACTGAGGAGGCAGAGACCTGCAGGGGTAATGGGGTGGAGCTGGAGCAATGAAGCTAAGTGAGGGAAGATATTGTATGCCCCAGTGAGAGTGGTACAACAAGAGTCTCGATAGGAGATTGGTGCATTGGTATGATGCAGTGAGTGTAAGGCAGCCAAGGGAAGAGTGTGGCACTTACCCTGGTGCAATGGAAAAGGTCATTGACCTTCTTTCAACATTGCTGGCTTTCTCCACTCCCTGAGGCCTTCACAGACCCAAGGGAGGACCTCAGGACCAGGCTCGCAGCCTTTGATAGTGTGGCCTCCCCTGCTGCTCCTCCTGGAAGAGAACTCTGATCCTTCTCCCAGTCCTTTTGGATTAGTGGTGCTGGAAGAGCACAGCAGTTCAGGCAGCATCCAAGGAGCAGCAAAATTGACATTGCTGACCTTCTGGATGCTGCCTGAACTGCTGTGCTCTTCCAGCACCACTAATCCAAAATCTGGTTTCCAGCATCCGCAGTCATTGTTTTTACCTTCTCCCAGTCCTGTCCACCAAGAGCTCCCGGTCCCTGTGGGAGAATTATGGCACCAGATTAGATTAGATTAAATTCCCTAGAGTGTGGAAACAGGCCCTTCAGCCCAACAAGCCCACACCGACCCTTCGAAGAGTCATCCACCCAGACCCATGTCCCTCTGACTAATGCACCTAACACTATAGGCAATTTAGCATAGCCAATTCACCTAATTTGCACATCTTTGGACTGTGGGAGGAAACCAGAGCACCTGGAGGAAAGCCATGTAGACACGGGGAGAATTGCAAACTCCACACAGACAGTCGTCCAAGGCTGGAATCGAACCTGGGTCCCTGGTGTTGTGAGGCAGCAGTGCTAACCACTGAGCCACCGTGCTGCCCCACAATACACATATTCATCTTCCCTCACACTGTCTGGCATGCTCACACCCATAGTTGCTCACTACCCTATTTTTATTTTCTCTCTCTCTCTCTGTGGCACACACATACCTGTTTTTACCTCACTATATCATACATGCTCTATCTGTCACCCCTCCCACAAATACATTCTCACCCCCAAACATTTGCCTTCTCTCTCACGCTCATGCTCTGTGTCTGTTTCTATCGCTTTATAGAAGAATCTACAGTGTGGAAACAGGCCATTCAGCCCAACAAGTCCACACTGACCCTCCAAAAAGCAACCCACCCAGACCCATTCCCCTACCCTCTTACTCTATTTTTTTTAACTCCTGACTAATGCACCTAATCTACATATCCCTGATTACTATGGGCAATTTAGCATAGCTAATTCACCTAATTTGCATGTTTTTAGATTATGGGAGGAAACCCATGCAGGCACAGGGAGAATGTGCAAACTCCACACAGACAGTCACCCAAGGCTGGAATTGAACCCAGGTCTCTGGTGCTGTGAGGCAGTAGTGCTAACCACTGAACCACTGGGCTGCCCAAACTCACTCACTCATTCATTCTGTACAGGCTTGAGAGGCCCCTTCATGGAGATTGCTGCAGAAAGGAGACTATGCCTTGTCTTGCCCTCCCCATCAGCTTGCTGACTCACAGCCTTTTCCTCCCACATTCTGTCTCTTGCAGTTTCTCACACCCTGTCAACCCTGGCCTATAAACTCTCCACTGCTCCTAACATGCAGGCTTCCAATTTAGGCATAATGAAGGTAGGGGAGATGGTGTTATGGTGGCAATATCACTAAACTACTTATCCAGAACTCCAGGCTACTGTTCTTGAGAATGGGTTTGAACCCATATTCTAATATGCCAACTACCCTTTGGACAAATCTGCAGTGCATGAAAGGAGCTTTGATGGCATTTTTAAAGTTTACAATATGACTTATGTAACTTACAATGTGATGGAGATGCATGATATTGAACTGGGCGGTGCATTAAATTAACCATATTGCAATTTGGCCTCTAACAACAACAACAACAACAACAACAACTTTTCACACCTTTCACAGAGTTCCAAGACCACTTCTCAGGAGCATTATAAAATATGGTATGACACTGACTCCGTTTAAGACCATGGCCGTATTGGCATGGAGTTTCTGCTGGCTAGTCATTTGTTATTCTAGTCGACATGGGAGGTGAGCACAGATCCCATAGGATCCCCATCACAGCATACTCCGAAGGAATTTCCTCAGAAATTGTAGATTCCACTGGACAATTTCTGTAGGCTTGGAACCTTCCAGAAGTAACTGTCTCAATCCAAATTTGGAGGGCTCCACTGCAGTTAAATAACAGTTACCCAGGTAAAGTTTGACAATAGAAATCCAGTCTAAGTCCTGAGTAACTATTTGACTGACTCCCACCTTGCCTCAAAACCCCTTCAATTTACATCTGCTCCAAACACCTTACAGCTCTGCAACTTGACCTTTCTCAGACCAACCACTTCATTCTCCCCATCACCCCCCATCCCCATCCCCTTTTCTTCCCTCATGCTGATCCTGGCCACTCTACTGCCTTTTGGACTTTATACCTTCCACCAAACCTCCCCTAAACGACCCATCATTTACCTGGCCACCTTGACAACTTTTGCCTTGGTTCCCTACCCAGTTGATATCTTATTTGCCTAACACTGTTCTCCCTACAGTCTGCATAAGATTGCCACTTTGCGGAAATTGCAGCCCATATTCAGATTATAAATTCAGATTATCAAATGAATGGTTAAAGAGGTAGTTTTTAAATAGTGTTTAAAGGGGAAATTAAGTAGAAAGGTGAACACTTGGAGTGCAGGTTCATAGCTCCTTGAAATTGGAGTTGCAGGTAGGATAGGATAGTGAAGAAGATGTTTGGTATGCTTTCCTTTCTTGGACAGAGCATTGAGTGTAGGAGTTGGGAGATCATGTTGTGGCTTTATAGGACATTGGTTAGGCCACTTATGGAATATTATGTGCAATTCTGATTACCCTCCTATAGGAAGGATGTTGTGAAACTTGAAAGGGTTCAGAAAAGATTCACAAGGATGTTGCCAGGGTTGGAGATTTTGAGCTACAGGGAAAGACTGAATATGCTGAGGCTGTTTTCCCTGGAGTGTCAGAGGCTAAGGGGTGATCTTACAGAGGTTTATAAAATCATGAGGGGCATGGATAGGATAAATAGACAAGGTTTTTTTTTTCCCTGGGGTGGGGGAGTCTAGAACTAGAGGGCATAGGTTTAGGGTGAGAGGGGGAAGATTTAAAAGGGACCTAAGGGGCAACTTTTTCATGCAGAGGGTGGTGCATTTTTGGAATGAGCTGCCAGAGGAAGTGGTGGAGGCTGGTACAAGTACAATATTTAAAGGTCGTCTGGATGTGTGTATGAATAGGAAGGGTTAGAGGGAAATGGGCCAAGTGCTGGCAAATGGGATGAGATTAGGTTAGGATATCTGGTCGGCACGGACGAGTTGGACTGAAGAGTCTGTTTCCATGCTGTGCATCTTTATGACTCTATCTAGGGAGGGTTTTCCAGAGTTTGGGATCTAGATAACTGAAGAGATTTGTGAATAATGATGAGAATCAAAGTCAAGATCAAAAATTGAAGTTGCTGGAAAAGCTCTGGCAGCAACTGTGAAGAGAAACAGACCCTTCCTCAGAACATTCCTCACAAGACCCAAAATGTTAACTCCGATTTTTCTTCACAGATACAGCCAGACCTTCTGAGCTTTTCCAGCAACTTCTGTTTTTGTTTCTGATTTACAGCATGTGCAGTTTTTTCAGTTTTTATCAAAGTCAAGATATCGCTTGACTTAGACCAATATACGTTAGCAGTGATAGAGAAATGGATTTGTTGCAAGTAAGATCTAGAAAACATTCTTTTGAATAACTGCAAATTTGAAAGTCAAAACTTAGGAGGCAAGCCAAGAGTTTGTTAGAATTGTCAAATGTAGAAGTAGCAAAGGCATGAATAAGAATTTTCAACAGATGAGCTGAGACAAGTGAACTGCTTGATGATGTGGAGGTGAGGATCAACAATTTTAATGATGGCATGAACATGGGTTTAGTTTCCATTTCAGGTCAAATTTGACACCACTGTCCCTGACAGGCTCAATCTCAGACTGTTGCCAGGGAAGTAGATGAAGTTAGTCCCTAAGGAATGGAATTTGAGGCAAGGACTGAATCCAATGGTCAGATGCTTTTCAGTAATTTATTGGAGGAATTTTCCCCAATACTAGTTGTCAGTTAATTAGGCAAGGCTAGGATGGAGGACCTGTTTGGGGCTTATCAAGCACTGGGAATGAAATCAAGGAACAGGTGCTCGAGGGTCATCATCTCCAGATTACTGCCCAAGCGATGTGCAAATTGGCTTAGTGATAAGAAAATTAGGGAAGTAAAAACATGGCTAAGGGAAGGTGCGGGAAAGAGAGGTTCCATTTCATGGGGCATTGGCATCAGTTTTGGAACCGGGAGGATCTGTACTGATGGGACAGTGTCTACCTGAATCAATCCTGAAGCAGTGTTCCAGCGAAAAGGGTAAGTAGGGTAGTCAATAGGACTTTAAACTAGTGAGTTGGGGCAGGGGGAGGGAAAGGGAAAATGATAGGGAGTATGATGGTAAATAGAAAGGTAAGCAGAGTTTAAGTTCAAGGCAGACTGTGAAAGAAGCGAAAAGGAAGGATAACTGAGGAGATATTATTAGAGATGTTGGAAATCATGATGGTAAGCTAGCTCGCATAAAAGCCCGTAGCATTTGTAACAAGGTTGATGAGTGAACTGTACAAATCGTTGCGAATGAATATGATTTGCTAGCCATTACAGAGACACAGTTACAGGATGGTCATGACTGGGAGTTAAATATCCAGGGCTTTTAGACTATTCTGAAGGACAGCCTGGAAGGTAAAGGAGGTGGTGTAGCTCAGATATTCAAGGACGACATCAGGACAGTGCTGAGAGATGATGTAGGTTCTATGGAGAATGAGATCGAATCCATTTGGGTGGAAATTAGAAATTCCAACAGGAAAAAGTCACTGATAGGCATAGTCTATAGGCCACCAAATAATAGCATTACATTGGGGCAAGCAATAAAGAAAGAAATAACTAATGCCTGTAAACATTGTATGGAAATTATCATGGGGTATTTTAATCTCCATGTAGATTGGTTGAACCAGCTCGGTCAGGGTAACCTTGAGGAGGAGTTTGTTGAGCGTGTCCATGATCGTTTCCTTGAACAGTATGAAGTGGAACCAACGAGGGAGCAAGCTGTCCTAGATCTGGTCCTGTGTAATGAGACAAGAATTATTAATGACCTCATAGTTAGGATCCTCTTGGAAGGAGTGATCACCAATATGGTTGAATTTAGAATATAGATCGAGAGTGTGAAGATAAAATCCAATAACAGGATCCTAGGCTTGAACAGGGGGACCAAAATATAATGAGGGAGGACTTGGTTAAAGTAGACTGGCAGCAAAGATTTTATGGTGGGACAATTGATGAGCACTGGATGACTTTCAAAGCAACTTTTCAAAGTGCTCAGCAAAAGCATATTCTAGCGAAAAGAAAGGACTATAAGAAAGGGAGTAATCTGCCATGGATGTCTAAGGAAATAAGGGTGGCTATCAAATTGAAAGAGAAAGCATACCAAGTGGCCAAAAACAGCATGAAACTTGAAGATTAGGAAAACTTTTAGAGTCAACAGAAAGCTACAAAAAGAGCTATAAAGTAAGAGAAGTAAAATAGAACAAGAGAAAAAACTAGTACAGAATATGAAGACAGATAGCAAAAGTTTCTATAAATATATAAAACGAGAAAGCGTGGCTAAAGTAAACGTTGGTCCTTTAGAGGATGAGAAGGGTTATTTAGTTATGGGATATGATGAAATGGCCGAGTATTGAACAGGTATTTTGTGTCAGTCTTCACAGTGGAGGACACTAATAACATGCCAGTAATTGACAAAGAGACCAAGGTAGGTAAGGACCTGGAAACTATCATTACTACAGAAGAGCTAGTGTTGGGTAAGTTAATGGAGCTAAGGATTGATAAGTCTCCTGGCCCCAATGGAATGCATCCTAGGCTACTAAAAGAGATAGTGGGAGAAATAACAGGTGCACTGGCAGTAATTTTCAAAATTCGCTGGACTCTGGGGCAGTCCCAGCAGATTGGAAAACAGCAAATGTGACACCACTGTTTAAAAAGGGAGGTTGACAAAAGATAGGGATTCATAGACCGGTTAGCTTAACCTCTGTAGTGGGGAAGATGCTTGAGTCTATTATCAAGGAAGAAATAGTATGGCATCTCAATAGAACTTGTCCTCTTGGGCAGAAGCAACATGGGTTCATGAAGGGCAGGTCATGCTTGACACACCTTCTGGAATTCTATAAAGACATTACGAGCAAGGTGAACAATGGGGACCCAGTGGATGTGCTGTACTTAGATTTCCAAAAGACCTTCGACAAGGTGCTGCACAAGAACCTGCTGCATAAGATAAAGATGCTTGGCGTTAGGGGTAAAGTATTAGCAGGGATACAGGATTGATTGCCTAACAGGAAGCAAAGACTGGGAATAAATGAGTGCTATTCTGGCCGGCAATCAGTGACTAGTGATGTGCCTCAGGGATCGGTGTTGGGACCACAATTATTTACAATTTATATCGATGATTTGGAATTGGGGACCATGTGTAGAGTGTCAAGGTTTGCAGATGACACTAAGATGAGTGGCAGAGCAAAGTGTGCATAGGACTGTGAAACTTTGCAGAGGAACATAGATATATTGAGTGAGTGGGCAGAGGCCTGGCAGATGGAATACATTGTAAATGAATCTGAAGCCATACATTTTGGAAGGAGTAATAATAAAAAGGATTATTACTTGAATGTTGCAGCATGTTGCTGTGCAGAGGGACCTGGGTATCCTTATGCATGAATCTCAGAAGGTTGGTCTGCATGTATAACAAGTAATTAGGAAGGCAATTGGAATTTTGTCCTTCATTGCTAATGGAATTTGAGTTTAAAAGCAGACGTAATGTTGCAGCTGTACAAGGTGCTGGTGAGGCCACACTGGAGTACTGTGTGCAGATTTGGTCTCCTTACTTGAGAAATGATGTACTGGCACTGGAGGGGATGCAGAGGAAATTCACTAGGTTGATTTTGGAGTTGAGGGGGTTGGCTTATGAGGACAGACTGAGTAAATTGGGATTATATTCATTGGAATTTAGAAGTTTGAGGGGGGATCTTTATAGAAACATATAAAATTATGAAGGGAATAGATAAGCTAGAGGTAGAGAGGATGTTTACACTGGCAGGTGAAACTAGGACAAGAGGGAATAGCCTCAGAATTAGGGGGAGCAGATTTAGGACTGAATTGAGAAGGAATTTCTTCACCCAGAGCATTGTGAATGTATGGAATTCCTTGCCCAGTGAAGTAATTGATGCTACTTCAGTAAACATTTTTAAAGCTAAGGTAGATTTTTTTTTGAACAATAAAGGAATTAAGGGATACGTTGAAAGCACGTGTAAGTGGATCTGAGTCCACGAAAAGATCAGACGTGATCTTCTTGAATGGCTGAGCAGGCTTGAAGGGCCGGGCGGCCTAATCCTACTCCTCATTTTTATGTTCTTACCTATGTTCTTTATTAAATAACTTATCAATAGTAAAAGAATGAGAATAAGTGGCATTGAGCTAGAGGTAGGTGTCATCATGGTACATGTGAACACTAAGTTTTGGACGATGTCACTGAGATGGAGATGAGGAAACAGGAAATCTATGAATCAATTTGAATCAGTCATGGTGCCTTGTCCATAATCTATTAGTTAACTCTTATGAGCTGGTTTATTGATGTACAATTAACACTATAGAACTAAATGAACTTTAGGAATTTTTGGAATTCCAATGAGAAGCCCCATTACATTCTAGAAATTCTACAGTATATGCAGGTTACTGGAGTTCCTGCACCACCAGACACAGTGTATGCTGGTCATTAGAAGTTCAGGTGAAACAGAAGCTAAATCTCTTGGCTTATGCAATATTTTCATCAACAAGTACAAGTATAACCGTACTGTATTCTTGTTCCCATACCATCTGTCACCAGTCACTAGCTACTGAAATATCCCCCAGTGGGAAAGGGTGGAATGAAGGCATGGAAACAAGGATCTGGGAAAGGGAATACAGGAATGAATGCACCGGAATTGAGAATATGGGGCATAGGTCTTGGAATGAAAACATAGGAGAAGAGGGAATCTGACTTAATGTACAGGAATGAGGAGTGTAGCCGGACTGTACCTTACAACACACAATGCTTGATGTTGGCATTGGGCAGCAAGTGGAGCAAACCATTCTTGATGATAAAATTTCTTCATTTGATAAACACACTCAATCTGATGCATGATTTTCTAAGTAATTACAATCCACAGAAACCTGCCATGTTAAAAAAAAACAGTAGTACACCAAATAGAAGAATTTCTAATTTTTACTGTTTAGCCTTATTAGAATGAGGTATATACATTTGAAAAATACAATTTGGTTGTTAATCTTCTGAAGCACAGATGGTGTCACAGTTGAGTCTGTTCCAGTCTCAATGTTTCTATCTGCAGCCTGACCAGCAGAGTTGGTTGGATAGCATTGAGTACAAATCCTGTCTAATATGTTGGCTGTTTTTTCTTTGCTGAAACTGAAACTCATGCTGTAACTCTGCAGCTGCTCTCTCATTGCAGGTTGATAAAACCCAATCTTCTGTATTGTGCTGGACCTGCACTTGTGCATTTATCCTTTGGAAAAGCTGCATTCTTTCTTTTGTGGCCGTCAATTTTGTTTGTTTATATTTTGCTGTGTGGCATCTGATCAAAGTTTGAGGCCACTCAGATGACAACAGCTCATGGGAATGTGAAAGAAACTTTCAGCTGAGTTTTCAAGTTAACTGAAAGCGATCCAAGCATTTCCAGACAAAATTGCATTTCACTGGTCTGGTATTTGGAATCCTGGCACTCGCAACTGACCGTTTGCTCAACAATAGAATCTCTTGGCTTGGGACTTGCACCCTGGAGTGAGCCAAATAGAATAAAGGAAAAATAAGAAAGAAAAACATATGCCGTATGGAATAAAGTGGCAGGCAGGCAGGAGGCCAGAATCCTCTGGGAGTGGAGCATTTTCTAAGACGTTTAAATATTGACTACATTTGAGGGTGGCAGCATCTTGGACTACAGTCCGGAACATAATTGAGAAAAGGAGCAAAGCTAAATGTCAGGGTATCTGATAGGCATTTCTATAACTGCTAATTAACTGGTAAGGAATTGCATTCATCTGTAGACATACCCAAGGATACATCAATGACAGTGAAGGAGCCAAGTCAAAACCCTGGAACTCCTTCCCGGACAGCAC
>NC_057724.1:36920674-36923045 GCF_004010195.1 Chiloscyllium plagiosum | reverse complement strand
CAACAGTCGAACTAGGGAAGGGGCCAGAAGATTCTGAAGTTATCAGAAAAAAATTGAGTGCAAAAATAGTTATTGATTAGATTCCCTACAGTATGGAAACAGGCTATTTGGCCCAACAATTCCACACCGACCCTCTGAAGAGTAGCCCACCCAGACCCATTCCCCTACCCTATATTTACCTGACAGTGGGCAATTTAGTATGGCCAATTCACCTGATGATCTGCATATCTTTGGATTGTTGGAGGAAACTGGAGCACACCCACACATACACTGAAAGAATGCACAAACACCGCACAGACAGTCACCTGAGGCAGGAATTGAACCCAGGTCCCTGGCACTGTGAGGCAGCATTGCTAACCACTGAGCTACTGTACTGGGGTTATTTTTTATTTTCATAATATTTTCCCATCTTTCTTGCCACTACTCATGCCACATCAGGGAAGGAAAATTCTATCTTTAAATTTCTTTATCTGGGTGCAACTTATGAAATGTTGATTATAACTTGTCATAAGTTCGGTTATGACCATGTACAGCACTCTATATGTGACTGATCATTTTTGATGCTCTCCAGGATGGTTTTCATTCACAAAATCTTTGGAGGTTGTGCCTGCATTATATTTAATCTAATGGTCATTTATATTGTTTGGTAGCTTGGTATATTCAGCTCATGTCTGTCTCCACTTTATTTTGCAAATTAAACACTAACTGGGGAGTTCTACAATATCTGTACATGTTCAAAGATACTTTATTGCTCCATGACATTGATTCATTGATTGCCTGTTGCTGCTGGAGGAGACTCAGTACTTTAGTTGCAATTGATTGTAAAGACTTGACACAGGATGCTGGTATTTTACATTTCCTGCTGATTAATATGACATACCAATGGATGCTCACATTATTGTTTATATCAGCGATAGAGGGTGATACAGCACAAAACTCATGCATCGAAGTCGGTAGAGTAACTGAAGTTTATAGTGAATTTATCTGTTTAACTTAGAGCAAATAAAAGCTACATTTGAACTCCAGCCACATTCCTTAAATGTTCCATTACAGCCTGCTTCTTGTCATCTTTTTGGACTAATATTGATGTACACATTTATTTATTGTCTTCAGCTGGATCAAACTTGGAACAGGAGAGTAAGAGGACTGCCCACTTCAAATCGTTATGGCAACAAAATGTAAATGTGTTCAGCTCCTCTACCAGACCACCCTGTGTGGAGGAATTGCATCAAGAAGCGCAGCTCAACCTTCAAGCTCTGCTTCAAGGTAAAAACAGACTGAATCTAATGGCGTGACTTGTGATGGAAATGTCAGGCTAAACAGTTAAATATAGATTGGCTGTGTCATTTCTCAGGAGAGAGGGGGTAGAATGAAGCCATGTTGTCAACGGCAGCAGCCAAGTCATTTGTTTTTTTTTTGGATTAATTCTCTCTTCCTCTATATTTATGCTTGTATTTGTTAGTAACTTCTGGTACCTTGTCAAAATTACCATTGTACAACTCTGATCCTAAACAGTAAGTTTAAGTTTTATTTTATTATTTTAATTCATTCATGCATCATTGGCTAGACCAGCATTTCTTTTGTCTATCCCTAACTGCACTTGTTTATGTGGTGGTGAGCCACCATCTTGAATCCCTGCAGGCCATATGGTATATAGGAACTCATAGGAACATTAGGAAGGGAGTTCCAGAATTTTGACCCAACAACAGAGAAGTAATGTTGATATAATCCCAAGTCATAATGCTGTATGGTTTGAAAGAGAACTTGTTGCTAGGTCAAACTTCAGGAGGTGGTGGTAGTCTCATGACTCTACTGCGCGATTTGTCCTTCTTGGTTCAAGAAATTGTGGCTTTGACAAGTGCTGACTAAGTATCTGTGGTGTGTTTTGTGGATGGTATATGTACAAAGCTGTCACTCCTCCGATGGAGGGACTGATTACTAATGATTGTGACTAATGTGGCAATTAATTGGGTTATTTGTTCTAGATGGTATCAGTCATCTCAAGTCCGCTTGAGTTAGGAAGTGGAGAGTATTCCATCACACGCCTAGCTTATGTTTTGTTAATAATGGACAGGGTTTGGAGACCATAGTGTTAAAGGTGTAGATGGAGAGGAATTTCTTAAGTGTGTACAAGACAATTTTCTGATTCAGTATATGGATGTACCTACTAGAGAAGGTGCAAAACTTGACCTACTCTTGGGAAATAAGGCAGGGCAGGTGACTGAGATGTCAGTGGGGGAGCACTTTGGGGCCAGCGACCATAATTCTATTAGATTTAAAATGGTGATGGAAAAGGATAGACCAGATCGAAAAGTTGAAGTTCTAAATTGGAGAAAGGCCAATTTTGACGGTATTAGGCAAGAACTTTCAA
>NC_057724.1:36842711-36920459 GCF_004010195.1 Chiloscyllium plagiosum | reverse complement strand
GACATCTTGCAAAATGCCCATATTACAGAGGAGGAAATGCTGGATGTCTTGTAACGGTTAAAAGGGGATAAATCCCCAGGACCTGATCAGGTGTACCTGAGAACTCTGTGGGAAGCTAGAGAAGTGATTGCTGGGCCTCTTGCTGAGATATTTGTATCATCGATAGTCACAGGTGAGGTGTTGGAAGACTGGAGGTTGGCAAACGTGGTGCCACTGTTTAAGAAGGGCGGTAAAGACAAGCCAGGGAATTATAGACCGGTGAGCCTGACCTCGGTGGTGGGCAAGTTGTTGGACCTCAGGAAGTGGTCAAGATCGGTCATCTATGTGGCGCTTCTGGCTGAAGTACAAGCCACTGTAACCATACTCAGCTTAGCATTGCACTGAGCACCAGCTGCTTTTCAGTTTTTGCTGCTGCTTCTTTCTCGAGGATCCTAATCCCAGCTGTAGCTTTGTGAACTCCTGCCCTGCTACGCCAGAAAATATGTGATGCATTGCTAACAGAAGTGGTTTTTATTTTTCATAATAGTTTTCAAACTGGGTCCATGACAATTGGAAGAGACTTTCTGGGGTCTGTGACCCAGGGAGGGCCTTACAAGTGAATGATGTGGCAGGCCATATAAGGGATGATGATTGAGAGCAACTGAGTGAGTGGTGACCAGTGCCATACTTAACTCCCACTCATTTCCTCCCGGACCTCAAATCACTTTCTGCTTGCTTCACCCTTGCAACATCTTCTACTCCATTCCTTCACTTTCTTTCTCTCTCTGTGCTCCCACTCTCTCTTTCTAATCCCTTCTTGTATTCTTGGGCTTTCATTCTATGCTCCTGCATTCTTCCCACTCCCTGCTCCCTGTACTCCTACGCTCACTGTACTCCCACTCTGGGCATCTGCTCTCTCCAGGTGTTGTTGTCCTTATGCCTCTACTGCTTCCTGGATTCTTGTTCTTTCAGGCCCTGGCACTCTGTGATCCTGCTTTTTACTTACTCCTGCCAACGATAGACAGACTGTACTGTAAGAAGCAGGAAACCCGAATCTCACAGAGTGACAACCTGTTTTCTGAGAAGCATCATTAAAATGTGATGTTACCATTAACTTTTTAACAATGGCAGCTAACCATTACAAGTAGGTTGTAATGATATAGTTTAGCTGGCGAGTCTAGGATTACTAAATAAATTTTAAACTATCCTTCAACCTAAAAAAAAATTGAGAACTACTCACATATAGTGTGTTACACCTTGGATGGTAGATGAATCTGCCTTTTTTGCCAAATCAAAGAAAAATACTATGGATACTGGAAATCTGAAATAACATAGTCAATAGATCTAGAAGCTTCACTGGAGAGAGAAACAAAGTTAATGCTTCATGTGTGTGACCATTCATCGGGACTGGATGGAGTTAGAAATATAATTCAGCATATTATATTCACTGCTCAAGATGGAGTCAGCTGTACTAGGGAGACCATGTGTCAATTGAATGACAATGATGCAGAAAATCTCTGATTTCCCAAGTGTTATCCTGAGCCATTTGTCACCTGTCTTTACAATTCTGTCCTTTTTCCTCTGTGTGATATTTTTCAGTATAGATTTTAACAGTTCCAAACCATAATGTCTACCCCATTTTTGTTTCCTTTTTTACAGGTTTTGATGTTATTCTTGTTTACTTGTTCTTACTTTTCAAGTGGGAATCATTTATCATATCTCCTCTTTGTCCCTTGCTCTACTTCCACTCTATATTTCTTGCACCAACTTTTTGGTCATCTCGTCTTTCCTGTCTTCAACATGAAGAATGTTACCCTTTCTTCGTTTCCCTATCTGTCCACTTTCAATTGCTGAAGCTTTTCTAATTTTTTCCTGGATGTTATGTATGGTCATTGAGGCGTAAACATGATTTCTCTCTCTGGATTCTGCACCACCTGCTGAGCATTCCCAACATTTTGGCTTTTTGTCTGATAATGCACATCACTCTTCTTAAATATTCCATTGGACATGTAACTGTAAATAGATCATCATATTCATCAAAAGATGTGCAGGTTAGGTGGATTGGCCATGCTAAATGCGAGTTTACGGGGATAGGGTAATAAAATGGAGGGCTGTTGCACACTCGTTGGGCTGAATGGCCTCTTTCTGTACTGTATGGATTCTATGAAAATTACTACTTTAGATAGCAGAGATTTAGGATTGTGAAAGTTAGGCTGTGAATTTTTGTTAAATCACTACAACTTTGGTGGAACTGCGATGAACGATTAACCCATGTTCATTGTTTCTGATGAAGGCAGTGTGCCAACTTCATGCCAAGTGCTGGTTACCCTGACTGGAGTGTGGAGCCAGCAACATGTGGTTGCACTCCTTAGCAGCTGCCCCAAAATCATGAGAATTAGTTAAAATCAGCCTGCATCTCTTAAAGCAGAAATGAATTTTGACTCGAGTAACTACTGGAAGGCAATTGACAAAAGAGTCAGGCCTAGGAAGACACAAGTTCAGCAAAAGAAAAGCTGGAATGCACTGGAGGCTCTGGTTGAGGAAGTCTATATAAGAGCAGAGAGGTTGTGGACCTGGAGGAGGCCAGCAGATTGTCCAGCCAAATTCTGAGAAGGCAGAGGAAAAAGAGAACCTTTCTGTCAAGGCCACGAATCAAACTCCCAAAACCTGGGTATAATGCAGAAGTAGTTAAAATTCACCTCACATAGCTGGTCAAATTCAGTGAATGCATCTTCAAAGGCAGAATGGTTTTATGAAAAACTAATCATGTTTGACTAATTTGCTAGAGCTCTTTGAAGATGTAACAAGCAAAGTGGATAATGGAGATCTTGTAGATGTAATATATCTGGACTTCTGCAAAGTACTTGATAAGGTGCTGCATAAAAGGTTAATTCACAAGGTTGGATCATATGGGAGTAGGGGTAATTTATTAGCTTGGACAGGCTTGGACAGTGTTGTCCTCATTGCACAACACTCATTATATCTTGCCAAACTGAAAAGGACCCATTTTATACCTAATCTTTGTGTTCTGCTAGCTATGTAACCTTCTTGCCATGGTCTTTCATTTGATATAATAACTACAGTGGGACCTCTTCAAATGCCTTCTGAAAATCTAAGTACTCCAATTGATCAGTCACACATGATTTCCCTTTCATAAAACCATATTGACTCTTCCTGATTCCACTGAGATTTTTCTGAGTGACCTTAATAATAGATTTCAGCATTTTTCCTATGACCAATTTTAAGCTAGCTGGCCTGCTGTATTCTCCTACTTTTCTGTCTCCTTCCTAACTTGAAATGAGGAATCACATTTGCTATCTTCCAATCTGAAAGGACCTTTTCAGAAAATCAAACTTGAAACAAATGCATGAGTAGCTCACAAGACCCATATTTTAAGATGATAGGATAAAGTTCTGAGGAAGGGTCACTTGACCCAAAATGTTAACTCTGATTTCTCTCCACAGATGCTGCCAAATCTGCTGAGCTTTTCCTACAATTTCTATTTTTGTCTCTGATATACAACATTTGCACTTCTTTCTGTTTTTATAAAGTACATTAAAATCTGGGACATTTAAAATCTTTTTCATGGAGTGTGGGCTTCACTGGCTATACCATTGCCCATTTCTAATTGCCCAAGGAGCAGTTAGGAGTCAACCACATTGATATGGGTGTGGAGTCACATGTAAACCAGATCAGGTAAAGACAACAGATTTCCCTACCTAAAGGACATTATAAAAACCCATCTAGTTCACCAACTAGCAACCGTAGTTACATGGTTGCTATTAAGCTAACTTTTAATTCTAGTTCTTTATTCACTTAAAATTTTGCCAGCTGCTAGGGTGGGATTTGAAGCCGTGTCACATGCCAGAGGATTAGCTCGGGTTTCTGGATTACTCATCCAGTGACATTACCACAATGTCACCACCTTCCCCCTTACCAGGTTTTTATTTTGAATAGTGTTTTTTTGAGTACTCTATCCCTGATAATTTTCACTGTTTTAAGTCCCTCCCTTTCTTTCACCTCCTGATTGACAATTATTTATGGGATATTAATTGTATTGCCTACAATGGAAACTGTTGCAAAATATTTGCTCAGATCATCTGCCATTTCCTAATTTTCCATTATCAATTCCTCAACTCACTTTCTAGAAGACTAGCACTTGCTTTACTTGCTCTTCCCATTTTTAAGTACTGATGGAAGCTCTTATTTTTTCATATTTCTCACTAGCTTTCTATCATATACTGATTTCTCCCTTGGTAATAATTTTTTGTTATTGTTTATGTTCTGCTCAATCTACTGATTTGCTGCTCACATTTTCTGGTATTATATACTTTTTTCTTTTAATTTGAAACCATCTTACTTAGTTAGCTACTGTTCTTAGTCCTTCCCTTTTTAGTCCTCCTTTGTGATGGAATTCATCATTTCCATATATTCTGAAATATCTTCTTAAATGTCTGACATTGAGTGTCTCCTGAGTTACTGATTTAACCCGCTTCCCCCACTTCAGTATGAGTTAGCCAGAGTTCATTTCATGCCTTCAAAATTGCCCTTTTACTTAATTTATTTCCATATATGAAGGTCACTGATCCTTGAGACATGCCATAGATAACTGTGATGGGCCATTTGTGGGAGATGCTCTAGCTGCAGATTGACAGTGAGAGTGAAGCCAGGTGAATATAGTCTCGCTGAGCTATATGATGGAGGTGATAGGTTGGAGGAGGAGCTGCCACAGACCAGGGGACTCCGTAGTCTTTGACTTCAGGCGGAGAACAAATAAAGATTCTGCGATTGGCCTCAGGCTCCAAAGTTGGGAAAGTGTCAAAAAAACATTCCCACTGGTTCCTACATTAACCATAATTGGAAAATATCTATCTCCTAACAGATGTTACTTGACTAGAATGTTGGAGCCACTTCCCTTCTCACGTCTTCAGCCAAAATTGCAGATCTCACCTGAAGATGCCAGCAGCCATGATCTGCACATTTACAGTCATAGAGATGTACAGCATGGAAACAGACCCTTCGGTCCAACTCGTCCATGCTGAACAGATTATAAACTATTCTAGACCCGATTACCAGTATTTGACCTCTATCCATCCAAAACCTTCTTATTCATGTACCCATCCATTTGCCTTTTTAAATGTTGTAATTGTACCAACCTTCATCACTTCCTCTGGCAGTTCATTCCATACATGCAACACGGTCTGCTTTAAAAAGTTGCCCCTTAGGTCCCGTTTAAAATCTTCTCCTCTCACCTTATACGTCTGTGCCCTAGTTTTAGACTCCCCTATCCTGGGGAAAAGACACTGATTATTTACCGTATCCATGCCCATCAAGAGTTTATAAGGCTCAATAAGGTCACCCTTCACCTCTGACACTCCAGGTAATTTAGCCCGAGCCTATATAGCCTCTCCCTATAGCTGAAACCCTCCAACTCTGGCAACATCCTAATAAATCTTTTCTGATCAACGTCTTAACAATTCAGAATAACCATCCTGCTTGTTTGCTCAAAGAGCAGGTTAACATTGAAACACAACAGGAAGACAGTGGGATCTGAGTGTAGATAAGTTCCTTCATTTTATCAGTTGAAATTTGCCAGACTGACGTGAAAACTGGAACCTTAGTATTTATGCTCAGGCCTGAATAATTACTGTACAGATGAAGCATTGATGAACTTCTGAACTTTTGTGAGTGGCAAGTGTCAGATTGCTTGGAAAAAGGGGAAGACACTCTTTTGAACTCTGAGAGTCAATATCTAAAAGGGTGGCATCATATAAGAGTGTTATTGCTTATCCTATTTGAAACCTCCTCTTCGGATTTCACACATTGCCTAACATTTTACTTCCTCTTTCCAAACGTGTAAGTCATATTGTTACAGCCATTATAAAATTTACTGCAGATGTTATTTATTAACCTTTCCTGCACTGATCACATTTTTGCAAAGTGGTTTTCTCTTCTCAAGATACAGAACTACACAAAGATTATGAATTCGCAAATCCTGGAAATCTTTTAACACTTTTGCAACAAGTATGTGCTCTGTGTTAGCTAGACAGTGCATGCCCATTGATTGTTAATAAATTAGTTTATTTGATCATTATCTCATTGGATTTTATGGGAACTTACTGTGTACAAATTGGCTGCATTGCTAATTGCCTGAGCACCCCAATGTATAAAAACATAGAAGCCAGATCAATTAGTTGGAGTATTTTATAGATCTTTGGTCTCCATATTATTGAAAGGATAATAAGATACTAAAGAACTTTCAAAACATTAAACAAACTGAGGATCTTTTGTCAGAAACAAAATTGAGTGATGACCTAAATGAGGTGGTTAAAATTATGAGAAGGCTTGATAAAATAAGATTAGAGAAGATGTTTTTGATTTTTGTGCCATAAACATAACAATAACAACAGGGATATCAGGAAGAGCTTTTTTGCTTAGAGTGATTTAAAATGTGTTGCTTGCTGCTTTCTGGAATAGTTGAGGTGAACAGTCTTAGATGCAATTGAAGTAGTGCTAAATAAATGCATGTGGGATAAAGGAGAAACAGGATATCAGCAGCAATTTGTTTTTTTATGGGATCTTTTAAAGTTAAAAAAGAGCAAGATTGACATTGAGCCACATTACAAGACACCGGGGCCAATAACGTTTTTACTCAGTGAAGTAGATTTCAAGGAGTGTGCTATGCGAGGTAGCAAGGCTGTGAACTTGCAAGAGTTCCAGAGCTTGAGTACTGGACAACCAAATCCATAATCACCAATAGTGCAGCATTTAAAATTGTGGAGACCAGAATTAGAAACACATAAATCTCTTTAATGATTATGGGGTTGGAGTAGTTTACCAAAATAGAGAATAGTAAAGCCTTGGAGGGATTTGTAAACAAGCAATCCCTTGGTCTTAAGACTAACTTCCTGAATGAGAGCACTAAGGTCTGGGGTGATGGGTAAGTAGGACTTGGTACAGGAGCAGCTAAATTTTAAGTGATTTTTATGTTTATAAAAGGGTAGAATGTGGAATACTCACAAAAACAGACTGGTACCACCTCAGTAGGTGAGGTCGCACAGCAAACAACTTGATGGCTACAGACTGTGTCTTGCATTTTGCTGACTGTGATGCTTACAGATGTTCAAGAGAGAAAAGCTTTTGGACTGAGATCAGATGACATGTGGTCAACAGTAAAATAATGAATTAAAGGAGCTAGTGACAGCATAAAGGAGCTGGATTCATTAACATCCATTCATGTTAACTTATTAAACTAACAAACAGCTTCAAAAGAAGCTGACACTGACAACCAGCTCAATAGAGATTTATTGTAGATGAAGACTTTGGATGTAACAATACAGGCTTGTCACTAACTATAGTTATAAGCAACAGTCCATCAGTTTTATTATGATGCTTAATAAACTACTATCATAGGGCAAGCCAGACAGAGAATAGCCAGGGAATTCCTAGAGGCATGGCATTCATCCACAAACTCCATCAACAAACACATCGACCTGGACCCAATATACCAACCACTACAGCGGACAGCTGAAACTGACAACCGGAAGCGGCAGGGACAGACCACTATAAACACCGGAGGAAACACCACAGAAGCGCTTCGCAGGAGGCTCCCAAGCACTGATGATGTCGCCTAGCCAGGGGACGAAACATTTGCAACAAAAACTTCCAGCTCGGCGAACAGAACCACAACATGCTTAAAAGCATTCAAAGTAATGGTGATTTAGAAATTACCGATGGGATGTGAGTTCTGAAAGTATTAGATTATTTAAATGTTGTTATTTTCCATCCTGAACATTTTCTTTTTGCCACCTGAAGTGTTATATTTCTAAGTAATTTAATGCCAACAAATTAAATATCTTAGTCCACTTGTCAAATTCAGTCAAACAACGTTTTCAGACACCCGTTTCTAAGTGTATCTAAATTGTATCTAAGTTGTACCAATTCCACAAGTTCAGTGAATAGATGAAACTAAAGAATGTACTTCCACTAGGGAATAGCCAACTTACCTCCCACAGAAAGCAACTGAAACCAATATTAAATAATTTTAATCTTCTTATGAATGTGATGCAGACAGTGGAACTTAATCCTCCAGCCAGGCCAGGATTGCTCACTTTTTTTCAGGCCTTCTTTAGGATACAATAAGCAAATATCTGCCTCTTGTGGAGGTGCAAAATCAGTGGATAGCCCAAAGTAAAATAAAATTTAGGTTCTATTCTGACCTTAAAGACAGGAGGCTTATTAAAGAGATTGGTGCTTTCAGATAATTAAGTATGAAACTGTTATTCTTACATTTCTTGGATGTTTTGTTTTTGGAATTTTCCAATTTTGGTCTCAACATCCACCATTTCAAATGCTGCACTGTTGGTGGCCATGGATTTGATTATCCAGGTCTCAAGCTCTGGCTTTCTTTAATGTCACATGAAGTAGTCCATGTTCCAATGCAAGAAGGTCTGGACAAGTTTGGGCTGACAAGTGGCAAGTTACATTCTCACCATAGAAATGCCAGACCATGACCATCACCAATAACAGTCAAGCTAACCACTGCCCTTGACATTCAATGGTACTTCCATCGCTGAATCCCCCACTATCAACATACTGGAGGTTACCATTGACCAAAAACTCAACTGAACTCACCACATAAACACAGTGGCTACAAGAGCAGGTCAGAGCCTGGAAATTCTGTGAGAAAGTGAGGACTGCAGATGCTGGAGAGTCAGAGTCGAAAAGTGTGGTGCTGGAAAAACACAACAAGAGAATCGACATTTTGGGCATAAGCCCTACATCGGAAATAGTGTGTTGGTAGATCTAGATTCAAATCCCAGCTCTACCAGAGCCGTGTAATAGGGACTCAGATAGAGGTTGAGTTGATGCATCTTACAAAGTTGAGAGAGGGGGCGCTTGTGGAGCAGGGGTAGTGTCCATATCTCTGGGCCAGGAGACCCATTTATTAACATTTCATTATACCCTAGGAATACTGTTGTGAGTAATACACCACCTGACTCCCCAAAGCCTGTCTATCTATCTACAAGGTACAAGTCAAGACTGTGATGGAATACCTTCCACTTGCCTGGATGTGTGCAGCCCCAACAATACTCAAGAAGCTTGATGTCATCCATGACAAAACAGTCCACTTGATTGCCACCACATCCACAAGCATGTACTTTCTCAACCACCAATGCTCAGTAACAGCAGTTTGTATTTTCTATAAGATGCACTGCAGAAATTCACCAAAGGTCCTCAAAAGCATTTTGCAAACCCATGACCACTTCCATTTCGAAGGACAAGGGCAAAGATATATGGGAACACCACTACCTGCAAGCTCCCCTCCAAACCAATTACCATCTTAACTTGGAAATATATCACCGTTCCTTCACTGTTGCTTGTTAAAATCTTGGAATTCCCTCCCTAAAGGCATTGTAGGTTAACCTACAGCAGATGGACTGCAGCAGTTCAAGAAGACAGTTCACTACCACTATCTTAAGGGCAACTAGGTGCAGGCAATGACTGCTGGCCAGCCAGTGACATCAACATCCTACAAATGAATAAAAACATTGAGATATTTTGGTGCTGGTGACCCCCAAGGATTTAACTTTGTACCCATTCTCCTTCTCATTTACACACTGCCACTTTGTGACATAATCTGAATACACATTGTTAACTTTTGCATGTATGTTCAGAACACCCAGCTCGACCTCAGCACCAATTCCTCCACTGTCTCTAAATTGTAAGACTGCTTATGCAACATACTCCAATTAAATCTTGAAAGACATAAGCTTTTGCTTTCATTCTCCACTCCAAAATGCATTCCCAACTGCTGAATCTATCCCTTTCTCTGTCAATAATCTGAGACAATTTGTCCATAAGTTTGGTGCCACATTGATTCCAAGACCAGCATCCTACAGTGCATTCCCATCATCCCTAATACTGCCTATTTGCACCTCTGTGACACCGTTCAAATTTACCCTGTCCCTGTTCGTTGTATTGAATTTCTCGCTCATGTCTTAGTTTTCTCTCAACTTGACTATTCCAATGCACTTGTGGCCAGTTTCTGACATTCTTCCTCTGTAAACTGCAGACCTGCCAAATCTCTGCCTGTGTCTTTAACAGCAGTAGGTCTGTTCCTGTATCAATTCTGTGCTCCCCAATGGCTCCCACTCATAGAGGTCCCAATCATGAGGGACGTAGATAAGTTGAATAGCAAAGCTCTTTTCCCAAGGGTGGAGGACTTCAAAACTAGGGGACACATTTTTAAGGTGAGAGGAGTAAAATTTAAAAGGGATCTGAGAGGTTTTTTTATCATATAGTGAGTGGTTCATATGTAGAGTGAACTACCAGAGGAAATGGTATAAGCAGGTATGGTTACAATATTTAAAAGGAACATGAATAGGAAAGGTTTAGAGGGGTATGGGCCAAATGCAGGGAAGTGGGACTAGTTTCAGAAACATGGTTGGCATGGATGAGCTGGACTAAATGATCTATTTCTGTGCTCTATAACTCTATGACTCTTTGACCAAGCTTTTGATCGCTTGGCTATTCCTTTATGTGGCTCGATGCCATACTTTGTCTTATAAGGCTTGTGTAAAGCACTTTGATATATTTCCTCACATTTAGAGATGTTACATCAATATAAGTTGTTATTGTTGTTAAGGCCTGTGGAAGTTTGTGAAGTCAAAGGTGTTTGATAGGAGAAATTGGGCATGTGTAAAATGGGCATGTACTTATGTATTGCCCTTCATACATTACAGCTTAAGATCAAACTCACTCCAAAGAGATTTTCTGAAACCTCTAACCTCTCATTTAAACAGCAAAACATAAAGTCAGAGTTTCCATTTAAGTACTAACTCTACATCTGCAGGAACTGTAAAGAATGTCATAACTAGTGAAATTAATATTGAATTTTATTTTTTTCTTAACGTTGGAAAATATGGCAGCTAATGTTTATACAAAGTTCTGTAAACAGCAATGAAACAAATCGCCAAATAACAAGTTGACATTTCTGTCAGGGATCACCTAAATGACCGCTCTAAAAGTAACACCAGGTTTCTAAGGGGACAGGCTACCCATGACCAGCAGGAAGACTGTGCAGTAACCTGCAATATTTACCTGCCCTTTATAATTTCTGCACCCTCTTCAGGGACAATCAGCACCTGCACCTAATCAGTAAATTAGGAAAGTTCTGAAGCAATGCTGTTTGAGAGTAGAGATGAGTTGGTGGGTGGGGGAAGGTCTAACACAAATTGTTCCTACTGTGCTGTGGTGATTTGAGGACCAACAAAATCCAACTTTATAGCCCTTTCACAAGCAGACACTAAACATCATCAATAACTGACCTGTTAAAAATGCTCTTTCACAAGTCCCATCTTCCTGGAGTTGTTAAAATGTGTTGATTAAAAATATTCCTAATAAAGGAACTTTTTAAGAATTGGATATTTCAGTAAATGAACTGATTTGTGAGAGAAGTCTTCATACAGAATATCTGCACACAGAGAGTGGCTGGACTGCTGGAGGGTACATAAAGTTTTGTTTGTTCAGGTTGTGAGCCATTGTTTCATAACTCCCATCATTATGAAGCAACTCGATTTCATCAGTGAGCCATTTGCATTGTCATTTAGATAATAAGCAACCTTTAGACAGTCTGTAATAGAACAATTATTGTGCCTGCAATTGCAAAGATTGGGATTCAGAATTAACTTTTAAATTTGGAAATGTTGAAATCTCAAGTAATAGCAATTTTTTTTTCAGCCCATCTTGATCCACGTCTCTTCCAACACACCCTAACATGTTGAAATGTGCCTCTTTCTTTCAGAAGAGTTCGGTGAACCTATTGTACAGAACGAAGTGGCTGCAAATACTTTTGGACACAAACCAGTTCTCAACAGAGAGGCTGTTCCTGACAGTTGCCCCAGAAAAGGGGAAAAGCGTATGGAATTTGTTTTGATGGTAAGATGTCCTTATTGTACCATATTAGTAAAATATAGCTGTCTTTTATTGAGAAATGTGTTCAAGAAAACACAGCGACAGGGGTTTTGCACAGGATATAATAACTAATTCTTAGTTTCACTCTGCTAACAGAAGAAAATTAAACTGAAAAAGTGCGTGGATCTATGTTTTATTGTGTGTCTACGTGTTTGTGTTGCGTGTGTCCGTGTATGTTTGTCCATCTATTCTATTGTGTGTCTATTTACAACTAATACCATTAAACCTCGAAACCTGGTTCAATGAACATTACAAGATGACATTGCAATCTCAGCACCAGTGAGTGTTGTGTCTGCCTTTATGTGTGCACATATTTGTTTGTGTTTCCGTATGTGTGTCTGTGTGGTTATGGGCATGTGTGCTTCTGGGGTTTCTCAGATAGGATAATGCACAGCATGATAATGTTTCTTATACATAATAATTCTCCTGACAATCACAGAGTTCCATGGTTAATGTCACATGGGTTGGAGAGGATAGATTTGGGGAAAGGCATCACAGTGGTAATGTCACTGGACTAGTAATTTAAAACCTAAGACTAATATTCTGGTTTGAATCACATCATGTCAGATGGTGAAATCCAAATTCAATAAAAAACCTGTAATTAAAAGCTAGTGGTGACCATGTAACAATCATTATGCCAGGTATATCCTGACCCACCACCAGGACAGACTCATCAGAGGTGATGGAAGAATAGCATACATTCAGGAGGGTGTTGTCCTGGAGGTTCGCAAAATTTGACTCTGGTTGCCATGAATTGCGAAATGGGTATGGAAACAAGCATTGAGGATGACACAGTCTGCCCTGAAGAGAGAATATAATATTGGAACCCGTGAGGGTATGCACTTTGGCAGGGAGAACAGAGGAGCTAAATATTATTAAAATGGTGAAAGACTATGGAAAACTGCAGCACAGAGGGATTTGGATCTCCTCTGGCATAAATCACAAACGGCTGGCAAACAAGTTTAGCTGGTAATAGGAAAGGAAAATGGAATGTTGGCCTTTATTTCAAAGGGAATGCAATAAAAATAGGGAAGTCTTACTAAAACTATACAAGGCACATCTTGAATATTTTGAACAGTGCTTGTCTCCTTGTCTAAGGAAAGTCATATTGACATCTGAGGCAGTACAGAGCCATTCACTAGATTGATCTTGGGCATGAAGAGATTTTCTTATAAGAGGTGGATTATGTTGGGACTGTACTAACTGGAGTTTAAAAGAGTGAGAGAGGACCTTATTGAAATGTACAGCATTCTTCGGGGGCTTGATGGGATAGATGTCGAGAGGTGTTTTCCCCTTGTGGGAAACTCTAGGACCAGAGGGCATAATCTCAGAGTCAGAGGTCACCCATATGAGACAGCAATGAGGAGAAGATTTTTTTCTCTCAGAAATAGCTAATCTGTGGAACTTGGTCTGCAGAGGTGGTAGTGGCTGTATCATTATGGCTGAAAAAGACATTTTTTTTAATAATTAAGGGAATCAAGGGTTCTAGGGGAAAAAGCAAGGTGTGGAGCTGAGGATTATCAGATCAGCCATAACCTTATTCAATACCATCAAGTGGATTTGATGGGCTGAATGATCCACTTCCACTCCTACATCTTATGGTCTTTTGAAATATTTTCTTCAAACTCTGGATTTTTTTTTAAAGCAGTGCTATATATTTAAAACATTTATTGAAGATCAATTTTTCATTGGTTTGTATATTCTGTTGGGTTAGCCAAGCACAAGATCGAGCAGTGAGGATGAGACAACCACCATTGGTATAAGACCACAAGAGCTATTTCTGAACTCGCCATCTACACCAGAGAAGCCACACAAGTGGATTCAGCCCATATCACCATCAACACCAGAGGAAAAAAGGTGGCACCACACGCGAACTACTCAGGTGGATCTTATACCTATCAATGTGACTGGTATGGTTTATTCCCTTTTCCTGTTTGTTAGGCTCACACTGTTGGCTGGGAGACAATCAAAGAGAGCCAGAACTGAAAGGCAGGGTTGATCACTGAATTGAGGACAAGGTTAGTCAGTGCGGAGTGGAGAAGGGAGTCAAGGTCGTTGGGGTGACAGCAACTGCCTTTCCTGCTCAGGAATGGAATGGAATCTCCATGTTAGATGGCATTGCCCACCACAGCCAATGGGCCAAAGGGAAGCCACTCCTGGAGCTTCCCACTGCCCCACCAGCAAAATGTGATCATTCAGCAGCCAGCTGACCTGGGCCTTACTCACTGATTTATTGCTAATTATCCTTTTACTGAAGCAGCTGGATTTAGTCTGTCTTCCACAACTATTTGTTTACATTTCATATTTCAGTACAAACTCCAGACTGTGACTTCCCTTTCCTAAACAGTTCCCCTCACTGGGGAATACCAAACTTTTTTTTGTTGAAATACCTATCACCAATTTATACCCCAAATAATCAAAAAATACCCACTGCCTCCTGGGGAAGTGTAATCAAAGTAAATGATACAAAAGGAAGAAAACCAGGGAGGGAACTCAATCAAAATGATATTGGAGGGGGAGCTAATGCAATTTAAAAGCTTAAAGGGCGAATACCGGCATTTTTTAAACAAAACCACCAAATCACAAATTTGGTGATCTCTTTTTATTTAAATTATTCACATAACTCTCCACCTTGCAAGATGGATGGATGTTGAACCTCAATCATTGAGTTAAAAATTAAATGTCAGGTGGCCATAGTCTTCTGGACCATAGGGCTGCTCTCTCATTACAGAGAGACAGCTGGCGATGTTTTAATTTGAAGTTCACCATGCCTCAGGTGAGGGGAGAGGTTGAGAAGGAGCATCCTTCATAGTTACCTCAATCAGTGTTAAAATAGAGGTTGAGAGAAAGTGAGGACTGCAGATGCTGGAGAGTCAGAGTCGAAAGATGCTGGAAAAGTGCAGCAGGTCAGGCAGCATTCGAGGAGTAGGAGAGTCCACATTTCGGGCATAAGCCCTTCATCAGGAATGTAGGGGTGGGGTGTGGGGGGCAGGGGCCTGAATGATAAATAGGAGGATGGGACTGGTGGGAAGGTAGCTGCGAAGGTGATAGGTAGATGCAGGTGGAGGGTAATGGTGATAGGGTGGAGCAGATAGGTAGGAAAGAAGATGGGCAGGTGGGACAGTTTAAGAGGGGGGTGCTGAATTAAAGGTTTGGATCTGGGATGAGATGGGTGGAAGGGAGATAAGGAAACTATTGAATTTGATGTTGATGTCATGTGGTTGGACGGTCCCAAGGTGGAAGGTGAGGCATCAAAGGGCTAGGATTTGGCGGTGGAGGACGCCCAGGAGATCTCATCTACTGTGTCCGCTGCTCTCGCTGTTGTCTCATGTACAGTGGGGAGACCGGACGCCAACTCACAGAATGTTTCAGAGAACATCTCTGGGAACCATGCTCCAAACAACCCCACCACTCTGTGGCCAACCACTTCAATTCCCCTTCCCAATCCGCTCAGGACATGCAAGTCCTGGGCTGTCTCCACTGCCAAATCCAAGCTGTCTGACAACTGGAGAAAGAATGTCTCACCTTCTGTCTTGGGTCCCTCCAACCACACGGCATCAATGTCGGCTTCGGTTTCCTTATTTCCCCTCACCCTACCTCATCCCAGATCCAACCCCCCAACTTGGCACCACTCTCTTGAACTGTCCTACCTGTCCATCTTCCTTCCCATCTATTTGTTCCACCCTCCCCTCTAACCTATCACCATCACCCCCTACCGCATCTACCTATCACCTTCCCAGCTACCTTCAGCCTCCACCCCCATGTCCCAACCCTCCTATTTATCTCTCAGCCCCTTCTCTCCAGCCCCCAACCTTCCTGATGAAGGGCTTATGCCTGAAACATCGATTCTCCTGCTCCTCGGGTGCTGCCTGACCTTCTGTGCTTTTCCAGCACCATACCTTTCAATTGAAATAGTGGTTGATAGATTTCTGAATACCAAAGCTGTTAGGGGTTACGGGGAAATTATGGGATGAAGGCTTTAAAGCGAATGATCAACTATGAGAATATTGGATGGCAGCGGTGGTTCAATGGACTATATATAAGTTATATACTCCTGTAAGTTATATACCCCCATGTTCCTAAATCTAACGGCTGGGAAACCCTGACAGCTTTCCTGTTCTATACCTACCTCTGAATGTTAATGACGTAGAGTGCTATACTTTGTGAAAACTGAATCCTTATCAAGCATTAACAAACTCCCCTGGAAAAATAACATGTTGGTATTTACTGCACATGAAGCATTCACTCAAAGAGATGCATGGACACTTTAAGCACACAGACCTGTGAATCAGTCAATTCCTTTCGAAACAATAAGGGAGAAATGAAGAATGGGGAATGACGCTGAAGACAGGTACAACTCGATTGGAAAAATTAAAGGTTTTGGGAAAGATTTATTTGTTTTTACCTTTCTTTACCAGGGGAGACCCTTGAGCGACACGCAAACACACACCAATCTTTGTTTAACACAGAGACTGCAATGAACCCAAAGAGTATGCTGAGGAGGAGACGGACAGTCACTGGCTTGCACGAGTCTAATCAGCCTCAACAAGGTGAGTACCCTCTCTGATCAAATCCTTGGGACTGTTGCTGCATTTCAGCGTATTAAGCAGCTGAGAGAATCAATACCTGTCAAGCTGAATTAGTGAATAATTGTTGAGTGCTGCTGGTTACCCTCCCCACTTCATTGCAGTGCCAAGTTGTATAGTGATTGTTAACCTTATCTGGATTTCAGTGATGCAATCCCCATTTCTGTTCATTTTCAGTCCCAGTAGCGAAACTTGACCTAAATATTATGGGAGGGAATATCACATGCCGCCATTATTTTGCTATTGATTTTCTCAGCTATTCAGCTGTAGAGAGAGTTCCTGCCTTACTCTGGCCTTCAGCTTGGTTTCATCAGTATATCTGCTGTTCCAGATGTTTATATTAGATTCCCTACAGTGTGGAAACAGGCCCTTCAGCCCAACCAGTCCACACTGACCCTCCGAAGAGTAACCCACCCAGACCCATTCCCCCCTGACTAATGCACCTAACATTATGGGCAATTGAGCATGGCCAATTCGCCTGACCTGCACATCTTTGGACTGTGGGAGGAAACTGGAGCACCCGGAAGAAACCCACGCAGACACGGGGAGAATGTGCAAACTCCACACAGACAGTCACCCGAGGCTGGAATTGAACCTGGGACCCTGGTGCTGTGAGGCAGCAGTGCTAACCACTGAGCCACTGAGGCATGACTAAGACTAGAGGGCCCAAGTTTAGGTTGTGGAATAAATAGTTTACAGAGAATCTGAAACAAAGACATTTTCACCCAGAATGTGGTAGAAATATGGAATGCGCTGCCTGAAAGAATGGTTGAGGCAAATAATCTTACAGCAATTAAGAAGCATTTAGACAAGCATTTAAAAATGCCAGGGCAGAGTAGGCTATGGGCCAAGTAAATTGGATTAGCTTGTTGTTTGTTTGGCATAGACTAGGTGAGCCGAAGGGCCTTTTGCTCTGCTTTATGACCTGATGAGTCGAAGAGCAGCTCAGAGGGTTTATCTGTTCATTAATAATTGCCTGAAATATTAGCTTAACTCAGTGACAAGACATTCACTATTTGTCAGCAGTACCTACTTGTATTAGCAATGGATGCAATTAATATCTATTATCAAATATATCCTGTATTCTTCTAGCACACATCAGCTTAAATCTTACACTCCATATATTTTCAGTACTTATCATTGCAAGAGTTTCAGATTAGATGAGATACTTTGTGTCAGAATAAAGAGTATCTGTAGCTCAATAATAACTGTGAGAAAGTGAGGACTGCAGATCCTGGAGATCAGAGTTGAAAAGTGTGGTGCTGGAAAAACTCAGCAGGTCAGGCAGCATCTGGCTAAATAATAACTATCAGTTTACCATCACATGAGGAGAAATCCCAATTAATGTTTAATTCCCTTCTGTAACGTTTATTTTTTTTCAAAAAGGCATTAGGTTATTCACTTTCAATGGTTAAACGTCCATTCTGATACAATGAAAACTCATTAAGCAATCTAATATGAACTTCAACAAAGAAAGGCAATAACAAAAACAAATAATGTATGAAAATGTGTTGCTACATCAGCCCAATACATTGTTTTTATGCATTGTTTCTTAATTCCTTGTTTTTCTCTTAATTTCTCTTATTCCTTAATCTTAACTGTCCCAGATGTAAGCATTCAGAAGTCCTCCAACATCTGTGAAATGTTCATTCACAATTTCAAAAGACATAAAGCAAAATGTAGACTACAAATTATCAGTTTAGCCTTTTAACCTTCCTACACACAATCATTCTGAATTTAGGTTCAGGATTATTCTTTTCTTTAAAAAGTGTGGGATGAGCATATTAGGTAGTGACTGACTCACGTTATCACCCTCCAGTTAGCTCATGAAGAGTGGAGCAGTGAGGGAGCTTTAGATGGTTTCTCTGTGAATCGCTGGCCTTGACACTGGCATCCCAGACAGGCCAGCAGTTTCTGGCAAACACAGTCCAGCAGTTTGAGTCCACTACAGTTCATAGGTTGAGACCTATCTCTTGGGAATCCAGCAGCGAGGAGGCAATATTCTTCTCACAAGGTGGGGGTCTCAAGGAGTGGGTAGTCAGGAGGTTTGCACAAGAATAATCAAATCCCTAAAGCGCAGAAGCAGGCCATTCAGCCCATCAATCCACACTGACCCTTCAAAGAAAATCCCGCCCAGACCCTCCCCTTATCTTATCCCTGCATTTACCATAGCCAATCTACCTAACTGGCACATCTTTGGACTGTGGGAGGAAATCAGAGCACCTCAAAGAAACCCACACAGACCAATGATGGAATCAAACCTGAGTCCCTGATGCTGTGAGGCAGGAGTGCCAACCACTGAGCCACAGTGTGTCCTAAAAAGTGGGGAGGAGGGGCTGGATTTCAGAAGCAGGACAGCGATAACAGGACAGGCCGGTCAACACCATTTCCCAGTCAGTAAAGCAGCTATCATTTCTTGCTCACCAAGTGGTCAGGGAGGTGTCAAGTGGAGGCCTTTCAGTGGCCATAAGTTGACTGGTCAAAGGATTTCATTGATAATATGTCAGGAAATTCACACATCAATTTTCTCATCCATAATTAATTAGTTAGCTGGTGAGAAAAGATTGAGTTTCTTTCCAGGCTAACTCCCCCTCTTTGCCCTCCTTACTACTTGCAGAGAGAGGAAATGTCATGTGCTCGGACAGTCCTCATATCCGATTGTGTCATTGTTTGCCATCTAGTGGATATAGACCTGTATTACTTGTGTTCAGGAATCCAGTCATGATCCTGCAAACAGGTTCAACAAAAGCAATAGGTCAATGTAACTTTCTGTTAAATTGCGTAAACATAACCAAAACTGAAAATGAGTACCAATTGGATCTCAACTCATTTGTGTTTAGTGGGTATTTCTTCATGTAGTTTTTAACAACATTATGCACATGACCTGATATAATATCTTGAGGCAATCCCCAGAAGAATAAGACAACACTGACAGTATGGCAATGGAGATATTAGTATGAATTATATTAAAGGTTAATCAAAGAGCCCAATTCTAAGAGACAAATTAGATGTTTGGGGAGATAGGAAATGTATGGAGGAATTCGAGAGCTTAACTCCTGGATAACTGAAGTACAATTATCAGTGTCAGGGTGAAGAAAGTGGAGGATGCATAAAAGGCCAGAGTTGGAAAAACTCCACGTTCTCCTAAGATGATTAGAGAGATGGGGTAATGTTGAAGTAGTACAGGATGTTGGTGAGGTCGCTTTTGGAAAGATATAAATGAATTGCAGAATAAAAACGAGGACTGCAGATGCTGGAAACCAGAGTCTGGAAAAGCACAGCAGGTCAGGCAGCATCTGAGGAGCAGGAAAATCGACATTTCGGGCAAAAGGGGGTGGGAATAAGGTGATAGGTCAGAGAGGAGAGTGGAGTGGATAGGTGGAAAGGAAGATAGGCAGGTAGGACAGGTCATGAGGTCGGTGCTGAGCTGGAAGGTTGAAACTGAGGTGCGGTGGGGAAAGGGGAAATGAGGAAACTGGTGAAATCCACAATGATGCCATGGGGTTGAAGTGTTCCAAGGCGGAAGATGAGGTGTTCTTTCTCCAGGCGTCGGGTGGTGAGGGAGCGGTGGTGGAGGAGACCCATGACCTGCATGTCCTCGGCAGAGTGGGAAGGGGAGTTGGAAATGTTGGGCCACAGGGTAGTGGGGTTGATTGGTGTTGGTGTTCCAGAAATGTTCCCTAAAACGCTCTGCTAGGAGGCGTCCAGCCTCCCCAATGTAGAGGAGACTGCATCGAGAGCAAGGATACAATAAATGATATTGGTGAATGTGCAGGTAAAACTTTGATGGATGTGGAAGGCTCCTTTGAGGTCTTGGATGGAGGTGAGGGAGGAGGTGTGGATGCAGGCTTTGCAATTCCCGCGGTGGCAGGGGAGGGTGCCAGGAAGGGAGGGTGGGTTATTGGGGGGGCATGGACCTAACCAGGTAGTCATGGAGGGAACGGTTTTTGTGGAAGGTGGAAAGGGGTGGGGAGGGAAATATATCCCTGGTGTTGAAGTCCGTTTGGAGGTGGCGGAAATGTCGTCGGATGATGTGGTCTATGCGAAGGTTGGTGGGGTGGAAGGTGAGAACCAGGGGGGTTTTGTCCTTGTTACGGTTGGAGGGATGGGGTTTGAGGGCAGAGGCGTGGGATGTGGACGCCATGCGTTGGAGGGCATCTTTAACCACGTGGAAAGGGAAATTGCGGTCTCTAAAGAAGGAGGCCACCTGGTGTGTTCTGTGGTGGAACTGGTCCTCCTGGGAGCAGATACGGTGGAGGAATTGGGAATATGCGATGGCATTTTTGCAGGAGGTAGGGTGGGAAGTGGTGTAATCCAGGTAGCTGTGGGAGTCGGTGGGTTTGTAAAAGATGTCAGTGTCAAGTTGGTCGTCATTAATGGAGATAGAGAGGTCCAGGAAGGGGAGGGAGGTGTCAGAGATGTTCCATGTGAATTCCACCCAACCATAAATTCACCTGGACCATCTCTGACACCTCCCTCCCCTTCCTGGACCTCTCCATCTCCATTAATGACGACCAACTTGACACTGACATCTTTTACAAATCCACCAACTCCCACAGCTACCTGAATCACACCTCTTCCCATCCTCCCTCCTGCAAAAATGCCATCTCGTATTCCCAATTTCTCCGCCTCCGCCGTATCTGCTCCCAGGAGGACCAGTTCCACCACAGAATACACCAGGTGGCCTCCTTCTTTAGAGACCACAATTTCCTTTCCCACGTGGTTAAAGATGCCCTCCAACGCATTGCGTCCACATCCTGCACCTCCGCCCTCAAACCCCACCGCTCCAACCGTAACAAGGACAAAACCCCCCGATGCTCACCTTCCACCCTACCAACCTTCGCATAGACCACATCATCCGACGACATTTCCGCCACCTCCAAATGGACCCCACCCCCAGGGATATATTTCCCTCCCCACCCCTTTCCGCTTTGCGCAAAGACCATTCCCTCCTTGACTACCTGGTCAGGTCCATGCCCCCCCAACAACCCACCCTCCCGTCCTGGCACCCTGCCCTGCCACTGCAGGAATTGTAAAACCTGCGCCCACACCTCCTCCCTCATCTCCATCCAAGACCCCAAAGGAGCCTTCCACATCCATCAAAGTATTACCTGCACATCCAGTTTCCTCATTTCCCCTTCCCCCACCTCACCCCAGTTCCAACCTTCCAGCTCAGCACTGTCCCCATGACCTGTCCTACCTGCCTACCTTCCTTTCCACCTATCCACTTCACCCTCCTCTCTGACCTATCACCTTCATTCCCACCCCTATTCACCCATTGTACTCTTTGTTACCTTCCCCCACCCTCCTCTCAGACCTATCACCTCCGTCCCCACCCCCATTCACTCTATGATACTTTCTCCCCATCCCCATCCCCCTCTCATTTATCTCTCCACTCTGCAGGCACCCTGCCTCTATTCCTGATGAAGGGCTTTTGCCCGAAACGTCGATTTTCCTGCTCCTCAGATGCTGCCTGACCTGCTGTGCTTTTCCAGCACCACTCTAATCTAGACTCTGTAAATGAATTGCAGATGATTCAGAAAAGATGTAGCCAGGAATGGAGAATTTGAGTGTGAAGGATAGACTGGGACTTTTTTCACTGGAGCAGAAGAGGTTGCGGGGTGATTTTTTTTGTAGGGGTTTATAAAATCATGAGAGATGCAGGTAAGGTGAATAGCAAAGGTCTTTTCCCCAAGATGGGTGTGTTCAAAACTTTGGGGGCTTATTTTTAAGGTGGGAAGAGAAAGATTTAAAAGGGACTTGAGGTGCAAGTTTTTCGCACAGAGTGGCTTGTGTGTGAAATGAACTGGCAGAGGTGGTAGTAGATGCAGGTACAATTACAACATTTAAAAGACATTTGGATATATACATGAATAGGAAAGATTTAGAGGGATATGGGCCAAACACAGGCAAGTGGGGCTAATTTAGTTTGCGTAACTTGGTCAGCATGGACGAGTTGGACTGCGTGGTCTGTTTCTGTACTGTATGATTCTAGAACTCTATCAGGCCATGGAGGGATTTGACCAGTTGGATCAGAATTAGATAATCAAAATGTTAATGGATCAAGTGGCATTATAGGTCAGCATAACAGGAATAATTAACAAATGGAACTTGACACAAGTTAGACTATGAGCAGCAGAGTTTAGATGATTGTGAGAATCTGATTGGAATGGTTTATATGTAACATTGTAGCAAAAAATGAATGTGAATTTAGGAAACCACAGGACTTTAAATAGGAATAAGATTGAGGCTGGAGTTTGAACAGACAGTAAATTTAACTAAACAAAATCTAACAAACAGTAAATCTTACAATAGTTGAGGTCTCTTATCTCCGATCATTCGGTATACCTCACACAAAAGGGTATTTTTGTATGTCTGCTACAGCAGTGAGTACCTGCACATCTCTGACAACTCGATTGGATCCTGTCTTCATCTGGTGATAACACGTCAAGATATACCAAAATGCCTCACTGGATATTAACCAGAAGCAACAAAAAAAATTGAGAAAATTGTCAGATGAGATTGTAGCTCAAAGATTGGTGTGGTAAAAGTGGGTTCCAGCACATGACACACTGGCACCAATACTGGGGAAAGTGGAAAGTTGGGATAGTTTACATTTGAACCATTCTGGCAAACTACATAATTGGGGAACTAGAAAGGGTTTTACAACTAAATAATAGAGGCAAGCAACAAATTTGATGAGATATGATATATCAAAGTCCAGAGACGAGGCAAGAGAATGATGACTTAATATAGGGAATGAAGAGCAAATAGTTCCAGTAAGGGGTAGTGATCTTAAATTAACAGCTAAGACTAAAGATTGCAAAACTAGTTAAAGGACAAAAGTAGAGGCTCTGTATCTGCATACATGTAAGATTAGAAACTAGATACATAAATTGATAGTAAAAATACAAGTAAAGAAGTATGGTCTAATAACCATTAAAGAAACATGGCTGCAGAATGACTAGAGATGAGCTGCATATTGAAAAACACAAAACATTTAAGAAGAATGGGAAGTGAAGAAAAGGTACTATGGGGGAGAGGGCAGGAGAAGGGGGAGCTCTCTATTGATTGGAGGCAGTCATCTCAGCTCCACTCTATCTCTGCAGGGGTTCCTCAGGATGACCTAGTTCCTCAGTGACCTGGGCCCAATCTTCTTCAGCTGCTTTCTTGATGACCTTCCCTCTGCTCCAAAATTATAGATGGGGATGTTTGCCAGTGATTAATCATTGTTCAGCAGTACTCACAACTCCTTAATTTGTTAGGCAGTTCAAGTCCAAATGCAGCAAGACCTGGACAATATCCAGTCAACTAACATTTGCGCCACACAAATGCCAGGCAATGACTGTTTTCAATAAGAAACTGTTTAACCACTGCCCCTTGACATTCAATCTTCAATAAAAGACAGGTTAACTACTGCCCCTTGACATTTAATGTGTTCCAATCACTGAATGCTCCACTGCCAACATTCGGGGGGTTATTATTGATCAGAAACTGGCCCCAGATACCAGAATTCCCTCCCTAATCCTGTCTGTTTCTTTTTCCTCCTTTAAGACACTTTTTAAAACTTACCTATTCTAATATTTCTTTACATGATTTAAGGTCAATCTTTATCTACTAATGTACCTGATGTCAATTTACAGCATTGAAAGTACTATATAAATTGACTGAATGTTGTTAACGAGACTATGGATTGGGGAGGTGAAACTACACTTTAATTACAGCCAGTAGACTGTGTTCTCTGGGGGTTACTGTGTTTGGAATGTTACTTTGCTGTAACAACATAGGGAAAACCTAGTGAGTGAAAAACCTGGCTCTGTGACACAACTGGCGTTGGTGCTACAGCAGTCTAAGCTTGTCCTAGTGGGCAAGCAGCTCTCTTAGTCACATATGCCCCGTGCTGGGAAGGACTGCAAATGGCAATGCTCTTGCTATACCAGAAATGTTCCAATTGCTCAGGTTATGACTACAAACAGCCACTGTAGCTGATTTAACACATTTTGGAAGCTTGGGCCACACAGGCCAAATAAACACATTCACTTGTAATGCACCAAAGAGCGACACACCTCTCCCACCCAATCTCCACCACCAGTAGCATTACTTAAATGGGCAAGCCCCAAGCATGAACAATGGTTTACAGTAATGTTTACTGTTGCACATTTTCTGGATGTATTACGGAATACTACTGGAAATGTTGCGGTGATATCTTGGCTTTGCAAAGAAAGTGTTGCTGCATTCTCAAAGCGAGACCAGAGGATTTGGTGATCAGTCCACATAAAGGTTGCAGCTATGGGTATTGGGGTACTGCAGGGTTTGTAGCCCGACATGGAGATGAAGCAGAGGCATTGGAGAAAGGATGCTGTGCATGAGGGGAGAAGAGGCATGGGAAAGGATTGTGGCAGTGGATAAAGTTTGGAACTTCACAGCGATTTCAAAGGAAAAGTTTATAATGTTTTCATTTACTCCTGGTGAGACCTCATCAGGAGTACTAGGCACAGTATTGGTCACCTTGTTTATGGAAGGAGGTAAACAAATTGGAGGCTCTTAAGAAAAAGTTCACTAGAGTATTATCTCACATTGACGGCTGTCTAATGAAAAATGTTTGAACAGTTAGACTTGTATCTATAGGAGTTTAAAAGAGGGCATTTGATTGAAACATTTAAAACTCTGAAAGATCTTAACAGGATCGATGTCAAGAAGATAAGAGAATAAACAGCTGTTTAGATGTCATAGTCGGCCATTTAAAAATTGTGGACCTTTGGAACTCTCTCCCTGAAACTGAGGTGGAATCAAAGTGCTTGAGGCAGAGGTAGGTAGATAGATTCTTATTAAGCATGGGTTTGAAAGATGAGCAGGGATAGATGGGATTATGGATTCGAAGTTAAGATTAGGTCAGCCATGATCTTATTGAATGATGGAGCAGGCTGGAGGGGGTGAATGGTTTGCATGTTCCTGTTTTTTTAACTAATTAGGCTGCAACTTTCTCCAGCAAGTTAATTATTATTCAGCTAACAGTATCAACCAGTCACAACACATTTACAACAGTGTAACTGTGTGTTGTAGATAAATCACCATTACCACAAATAAAACCTTCAGTTACAAAGTGCAAATTAAGCTAGTTACTCTTCATTTATTATGCAGCTTTCGAATGCATCTCCTTATAAATATTCAAACAAATATTTTTAAATCAAAGGATCAGCATCGTCAACATTCACATGTGCTTCTTATAGAGAATTTACATGTGTTGAAGGCTATATTTCAATTCTTTCTGTCATATGGGAGTACTGGCAAGAGTTATGTAGATTGAAGAATATGAGCTGTTCTAGGAATTAATGTTCTTTCATTTGTATACAGTGATCATTAGATCAATTCTTTTCCTCATTCCAGGCCTTTCAACAGAATGTTCTACATCTCCTCACACACTAACGGCTGCAGAGGCACCTCAGCGTCTCTTTAATTTTGATGAAGATCTTAGTGTTACCAATGGGAAAAGGGATTCAGCCAGCAATGTGAAAACAGGGCAGTCTTTTCCCACAATGCTCAGGAAGGTACAGAGTGATCTGGGTCAAATAACCAACCCAAGTCTATCTCAATCTTCAGGGAATATCACATTCACAATGAACAATGCACAGACGAGGCACACATCTCTAAGTGATCATAGTTTCTCTTCACTTAACTCTTCTTGGGATCAAATAAGAGGAATTAGTTTTTCTTCTTCCTGGAATAACTCAAATGACATAAAGCCACCAAACTCTGTGTCAACAGAAGCTATGCATGCTGACGGATGTGCTCTGGAAACATTCAGTCAAACTTATTGCAATGGCCAGCCTCTCAAGCAGCATGCAATTTGTTCCTCAACTCAAAAGCAGCTGTTGCCTCATGCTAACACATCGAGTCCAGGAGACCGATGTCATTGCTCAGACAACCGGATGGAGGATCATCATCATTCATCCAGCGGAGCTTGCAATGGCAGTACATCAACGTGTGCTCCTCAAATTTCAGATGTGGCTTTATCTGTATCACTTCAGTGCTTGAAACATTCTTCACCATGTGATTCAGAACTATCATTAAATGCTGGCTCCCATTCAGAATGCAATGTGCCATTATCAACCTTTTTGCCAAGGGAAGATCAAGCACAAAACAGCCGAAGTAATGCTTTTGACTCTTTCACATCAGCTAGGGGAGAAACAGCAACAAGGACTCCAAACCTTAAGGATATAAGGTCTAATCATGAACGAATTATCATTTACACAACCAATGACCCAGACGAAGAAACAAACTCAAATCTGGAACTACAAGGTCATTCTGATACAAGTACTTGCAAGTTCCGGGAGAGGTCATTGTCAACTCCAACAGATTCTGGATCATGCTGTTCATCAGATGCAGTCAGAAGTTATGACTCCAAGTGTTATGATCACACCCGACGACATAGTGAAAATTACATCATGCGTTATCCAAGTGCCAGCTCAGAAGAAAGCCAAAGTACTGAGAATGTCTCTGTGATAACAGATCAGGAAGAGTCACAAAAATCAAGAGCTCGGTCAAGAAGTATCTCCCTGAAAAAGCCAAAGAAGAAGCCTATTCCACCAGTGCGCAGTGTTTCTCTAAAGAAATACGAAGTTAGCCCTAAACTCAAAGAAATTGCACCAAGCATCTCACCTGAAGAGATTAGGCCTATAAAGCTCTTTCTCCATCCAGAGAAGCAAATCAATCAAAGTGAATCAATAGACAGCAACGAATCGAGTGGTTTTGTATCAGATGCACGTTCTAGTTCTGCTACACCCACACTGAGAGATGGAGAACCCATACGGTACCCAGAGCATTGGTTTCTAAATGATTGGAAATCCAATGATCCGTACAGATCATTATCAAACTCTAGTACTGCTACGGGTATAACAGTAATTGAATGTGCAAAGTCACGTGGTAGTTCTGAATCCTTAACATCTCCATTTATTTCGAGGGCTACAACACCATCCCAATTGTCTGTGGAGGTTGAATCTAAAATGACATCTCCAGGGAAGCTTCCTGGTCTGATGTCACCATCTAGTGGTTACTCAAGCCAGCCAGAAACTCCAACATCTGCTTTCCCTATGTCTGTTTATCAAGGCCATATCGTGCAACCAGTTGGCAAACCAAAGCCCAAGGTGCCAGAGCGGAAATCTTCATTGCAGCCAACTTCTCCTAATGAGAAGAGCCCAAGGTCAAAACATGTTTTTGACCTACCCATAACTCCACCTCCTCATTTGGATCTATCTGGGCTTAAGCTACCTTTTAAAGGCAAATCCAAAGCCAGCAGACGACACTCTGATTCTTCAAATAGTACGAAACTTAGCCAGAAGCATAGCCCCAATCAACCTTCTATGCCAATCATAACACAGACTGTTTTAGAGTCAGTACGCCTTCGCTCAGTCAGCAGATCAGAAACAGAGGATAATTCAAAGATTTTAATTTCACCACAAAAAATCCACACCGAGTCCTCTGAACTACCTGAGAAAAAGGTCCGTCCGCCTGTTCCTGGAAAGCCACCCATGTCAAAGAGGCCTTCAAGTATTGTACTGAAGGTTTCTCCCACGGAGCACCCAACTCACATCACTTCACCGCCTTCAGAGGCAACTTCCAAAAGAGGTTTTGTCACAGTCTTTAGAAAAGTTGGGGTAAAGAGACAGGAGTCTATTGAAAGTGCAACAAGTCAGAAACCACCTTTGGCATCACCCAAAACTACGTGTCCACAATCAAACATTCTGCAAAGTAACCATATGGACACAAAACAAACAAGAGAAATACCAGCCACCACCGATGAGAGTCCAGGGGAAAGTTTCGCAGCCCTAACCAGGAGCTCCACTCAGTATACTGAGAAGAAGAAGACTCCTCCACCTGTCCCTAAGAAACCAAATGTGCTGATTGTACCAACAAATACAGCACACATACTCGTAGTCACAGAGCGCCCAGGGTGGAGTCCGCAACGCAGTCCAGCTGCTACTCCAGATTCCAACAGTGCCAATGTCTCACTTTCCCAAGTTGTATATGAAAGAGATTTGGAAGTGTCTGACATGAATGTATCACATGATTGGAAAACTGCTCCAAGTGCTGAGAATATACCATGTACTAGCGTTCATTCTGGGGACAGCAGGAAGAAACAATACAACGATGGATTTGGCCTGTGCCAAAATATAATGTCGAGCACTGCTCCAGGGCAGAATCCCACAGGTATGTGAAATGTCAGTGCAGAAGTTGAATTTTTATGAATTTAAAAGCACATATTCTGTTTCTAGGTGCCAATGCCACAATCTGGTTGACTGGTGATTGAATATTAAATTTTCACTCCACTGAACTCCATTGAGATCACATTATGATGTGGTGTCTGGTCAGTAGGAACCATTGGTGTGTTAAGCACCAAAATTAATCAGCTGGGTTATGTACTTAAATCATCATTTTACAATAGAAACATTACTATGCCAAGTTGTACCATCTACTGCATGGACACATGCAATTAAAGTTTAATGTAAGTTCTCTGTTAGAGGACAGTAATGGGTCAGCTCCGCCCTCCACAGTTCCAATTTCCTTATGGACATGAAGTAGTACTGACCTGTAAGGATGATGTGTATGTGGAGAACCACATATTATCATCTTCATTGATCCACCACATAAATCATCATTCACACCTCGACTAGCACCAGGGTCATAGAATGCTATCATTTGTTTGTTCTTTTTCATTAAATATTGTCTGTCACAGCCTTGTACCTTCTGTCCATATCAAATGCAGTCAGAATTTCTGTCATCCTATTTGGCATTCCTCTCTAATTCTCCTCATCTCCTTACATTTCACTGACTTACAATTCTTAAAATGCACCAAGCAAAAATTTGTGGCTGAAAGTAGGGAATGGGTGACCTGCAATTTAAAATAATGCAAGTAGCATGCTTCTAGTTGAATCTTTCTAAAATCTACTGTGAAATATTTCTATTTTGTTTTAGTGTGTTTGATGTTCATTTTAACTCATTCACAAGTTAATGGAGGCTAATGGTGCTCCTGTTTACTCTCATTATTCCACTGGCATAGGATGGTGGAAAAACAGGGAAATGTTTGATTGGGTACCTGTCTGTTTGTTCAATAAGGAAAATGAGAAATGGAAACCAGGGAATTTAAAACCTGTTTAGCCTCACATCTTTAATTGGGGAATTACTAGAGTCTGTCATTAAAGACAGGGTGAACATCTTGAAAATATTCAGTTGATTGGAAACTTTGTAAAAGATAGCTTATGCCTGACAACCTGTTATTTAAAAATGTGACTAGAGTAATGCTCAGGGGAATGATATCTCAATGGACTCCAAAATAGGAGTAGAAGAAAGTAAGGACTGCAAATGCTGGAGATCAGAGTTAAAGAGTGTGGTGCTGAAAAAGCACAGCAGGTCAGGCAGCATCTGAGGAGTAGGAGAGTCGACGTTTCGGGCACAAGCTCTTCATCAGAAAGCTCAAAGAATCGACTCTCCTGCTCCTCGGATGCTGCCTGACTGGCTGTGCTTTTCAAGCACCACACTTTTTGACTCCAAAAAAGAAGTTCCCCCATTAAGCACACTTAGCTAAAGATGAAGGTTGAAGCTAAAATTGAAGGGACATTATTGACCTGGCTAGGAAATTGATTAGGTGGCTGGAGTAAAAGAGAAGGGATAATTGATATTCTAATTGTCAGAATGGCCTAGATAATAGGATATAAATACACGTTTCCAAATGGACTGATGACACAAGGATAAATAATATTGTAAACAATCTCAATAGAAGGACAAAATTACAGAGATATCAATAGGTTAAGTGAATGGACAAAACTGTGGCAAATGGCTTTCAATTTGAGCAAATGTGAAATCATCCACCCTGGACATAAAAAAAAGACAGAATCTGATTATTCTAGAGTCAAAAGCTGGAGCTCCAAAGGCACTTGTAGGTTCAGATATGTATATCATTAAATGTCATGGAAACATGCTAAAAATAGTCAAAAAGGCAAATGCAATTCTGGCATTTTAAATCTATAGAATGAGACGGTAGTGTCAGAAGATGAATCTTCATGACAGCTCATCTTAATTAGCAATACATCTTCCAGGTTTGCTGCCACCATCACCTTTCCGGATAGGCATTTACAAAGTCTCCTTGTCTAGTGTGGCAAAGTAAAATGACCTGCTAGTCTAAGGTGAAGAACGTCTTGCCTTAATTAGGAGGTAGTTTATTGCATGATAACAACTAGGAACGAGTTACATTGGTCTAATAGGTATTGAGAAAGTGCCGGAGAGCAGAGTCAAAATGTGTGGTGCTGTAAATGCATAGTAGTTCAGGCAATATCTGAGGAACAGGAGAATCAACGTTTCAGGCATAAACCCTTCATTAGGAATGTGGGGGATGTGGTGGGATGGGGGGGTGGGGGGAGCATAATGGGGAAGGGAGCTGAGAGATAAATGGGGGGGTGGGGTGGCTGGGGGGTCGTAGCTGGGAAGGCGATCGGTAGATGCAGATGGAAGGTGATGGTGGTTCCCGGAACATTGATTCTCTTGCTCCGTTAGTGCTGCCTGACCTGCTCTGCTTTTCCAGAGTCACACTTTTCGACTCTGATAGATATTGAGGTTGTTTTTATAGTCTCAGGTTCAATGTTAGATCTTTACTACTTCGAGGTCCAAAGCAGTTCTCGTAGTTAACTCCATATGACGTCATATTGGGTGGTGCCTAATGCACAATTCAGCATTAACTCTTTCAGAACCTTATGCCATTATGCAACAGGTAGTATTCATGCTTCAGCTGGATGAAGCCCTGTTCAAACTACACCTAAAATACTTTGAGCAACTCTGTGCATCTTCCTAAAGGATAAATTGGCCTTAGAACAATGTATAGCTGAGATTTATCAAATGATACCTGGATTCCAATTGTTAAATTATATGGCAAGTTTACACAATCTAAAATATAATCCCCATGATTTCGAAGGTTAAGGGTAGTATGATTGAACCTTTCAAGATATTAAGGGAAACAATAAAGTAATTATGGAGAAAAGTTGTATCCACTGTTTGAATGGTCTAGAACTTAAGGTTATAGTCTAAAAATTAGAAGTGTTCGTCCGGGAATAAAATTTTTTAAAAATTTCTTCATTGGACAGCCAATTATAAATTCCAAAATTGGCCAATAAAAATATATTAATTTCAAAGATATTAAGGGATATGAAGCTAAACATGTGTATCGAGTTAAGTCAGAGGTTAGCCATGATCTCATTGAATGGCAAAACTACCTTGAAGTAGGAACCTTGAACAGGCCTACTCCTGTTCCTATTTTCACATTTCTGCACTGTTAGCAGATTTCCCTGTAATAACTATCCAAGAAAAACTGTTAGACCAGCAACAGATTCTAGCCAAAGTAATCTTTAAACCAACGGTATTTACATTGCTTAATATCAGTATTACACTTTATATAACTACAATATTTTAGATGATACAATGAGATGCAAAGAACACAATCTGGATCCCGAGAGATCACTTTCAGCCCTCCAGCTGCCTGTGTATTGTGAAGTTCCTGACAGTAATACAATCTGGTTCGCAGGCAAGCAATGACTAACTCCAATCTCCAGGCTATCCACACAAATGCATAATTCCTGGCCACCGATGTACATTCTGACTTTTAAGTGAAAAATATCTTTTTAAACCACACCGCGTTTTAGTTTGCTTTTACTCAGAATAATGCACTTAGAAATGTATTAGATGATTACAACGATCATTTTACAAAAGGAGAATTTCTTGAAAAATTTATTCACTTTTTAGTTGAAAAATTTCCCAACTTGTGCCAACCAACTCTGGATTGAAAACCAAGAGCATTGTTTCCACTGGATTATCTAGAAAGGGGTTTCTGAGTAAGAAGCCAACTGTTTAGAACTAAGATGAGGAGAAATTTCTTCCCTCAATTATAAATCTTATGAACTCTCTATTCAAGTGGGCAATGAAGGTATCTTCATTGAATATATTTAAAGATTTATACTGTTCAACTTTAGACAGATTTTAATCTCTCAGCAATTGAAGTGATAGAGGGAACAGGCAGAACTGTGAAAGTACATGTGTAGAAGATCATCTCTGATCATAAATCATGGTGGAGCAGGCTCTTTGGTCTATATGAGCTTCCCTTCCTATTTCTTATGTTCTCCGGGCATGTTTGTTGATGCCATTTATTGAGTAATTTCAACACATTCTAAATGACAACCAAACCAAACATCCTGCATCAACTGGAAAGCTCCTGCTCAATACAGGCTGGAATATTCATCTTACGTTTTTCATTATAAGCAGTTTAGTAATGTTGGAGATTAGTATTCATAGCCAACAATATTCGACCACAAACAACAGCAAATTTATAAGCAATGACGTCTTGTCATTGCAGTCCAGAGTATCTCTGATGAACGCCATAATAAACATAAAGGAAGAGCAAAACATTGCTGAACTCAAGTGGAGTTGGCAATGTCAAAGGACAATGCTGAAAATATTTCAATGGACTTTCAGACTCAGCAAAAGGTCAGATGGACAATTGAACACGTGGGAGTGGTATGCTGCCCCATTTGCAACAGCTTTAAGGTGCATTTCATTAGCTAAACTAAGATGTGCTGAGCACAGTGGTTGTGAACCGTTAGGAGTTGAATGAGTGAACAGGAAACATTGTGTTAACTTACAAATGTTCACTAACTCCTAGAACTGGAGAGACTAGAAGGAAAAAAACTCTAAATAAATTCTGGTCTCCCTCCTATAGGAAGGATGTTGTAAAACTTGAAAGGGTTCAGAAAATATTTACAAAGGTGTTGCCAGGGTTGGAGGGTTTGAGCTATAGGGAAAGGTTGAATAGGCTGGGGCTGTTTTCCCTGGAGTATTAGAGGCTGAGGGGTGATGTTTACAGAGGTTTATAAAATCATGAGGGGCATGGATAGGGTAAATAGACAAGGTCTTTTTCCTGGGATGGGGGAGTCCTGAAGTAGAGGGCATAGGTTTAGGGAAAGAGGGAAAAGACTTAAAAGATACCTCAAGGGCAACTTTTTCACGCAGAGGGTGAGTGAATGCAATGAGCTGCCAGAGGAAGTGGTGGAGGCTAGTACAACTATAACATTTAAAAAGCATCTGGATGGGTACATTAATAGGAAGGGTTTAGAGGAAAGTGGTCACGTGCTGGCAAATGTGACTAGATTAATTTAGAATATCTAGTCAGCATGGACAAGTTGGACTGAAGGGTCTGTTTCCATGCTGTACATCTCTATGACTGTATGTTATCCACAAAAATGTTTAGCATACAGATTAAAACATTTACTGTTCAAGGAGTTGTTTAATATAATACTTAATGCAAATATTTGCATAATATTACTGTTGTGTTCATTTGTTTATCTATTGTTCAATAAAGTTGGAACCTCAGTGCAACAGTGCACATTGAGTTACAAGCGTTACTTTTGCAAGATGGTTACAATTAACATCCAGTTGATGTGGATACAGTTTAGACATGATTAGTTGGTATACATACCTTTTATTTGATCTCTTCTGCCTCTCTGAAGACAGATTAATTTGCCCATGTAAATTTGGATTCCAGGGACTGAGTTTTGGAATTAACCATTGACAATTGAAAATGTTACTTTATTTGAAATCTAGGATCACTCAATACAACTCAATTCTGTGTTGTTATCTTTAGACATTTCCTTGAATCCAGCTGCTAAACAGAAAAGTCCCACAGGTACACAGAGTGGAGACATTGTAGTGGAGGATGACGATGATGTGTTTATATCCTCAGGTACCCAACGTTCCACTGAAGATCTCTTCACTGTTATTCACAGGTATGAGAGATGATAAAGCTGATTTCTAGTATGTCAGCAAACATGTTGGAGCAAATAGTGATGATTAATTCAATCAATCTAAGGTTTCTGCTCATCTTTCTCCAAAGTTATCACAGAATATCAAGAGGCCCATAGCAAATCCTCAGCGTTAATGCCATAAATCATTCTTAACAAATTAATTATACTTGTCATGGACAGATATTGCAATTTATTATGGTGGTATTCTAATTAACTGCAGTGCCCTGAGAGTGAAAAATAAAACAAATATCTCAATGAGGACTTTATTAAAAGTCCTTGCTTCACTCTTCCAGCACAGACAGTTGAAGCAGTTCTGTGCCCAATGGGAAGCTTAATTCTGTAAGGGCATTGAAGAATCAAAACATAATTATTTTAAACTAAATTAAGCACTTAGCATTCTTATATCGTTTAGCATCATTCTGCTGAACTGTTATATTCTAAAAAAAAATAGTTCAGGAGGGCGAGTCTCCTTGGATTTCTCTGTTCTTTATCCTTGGAGATAGTTGTAGCTTCATTGTTAACACTTTATCTCCATCTCTGTTAATTAGTCTTTCTCAGTCCAAGATTTTGCTCTAATGGCCAGTCCATTTCCATAACCTATATTTGCCTATTTGAACAGAGTTCCTCTGAAATGATTTGAACTCAGCTTGCTAGAACCTTATTTTATTATTTTTCTATAGGTCAAAGAGGAAAGTGCTAGGATGGAAGGAGCCTGGAGAAGCATTCAATGTCAGGCATGTGGCTGTTTCACCTGTTAAACCACCTACGACACCTCCCAGCAGTGGACTCAAGGTTTCCCCCTCAGCGAGTGGGAATGGGATCAAAGTCAGCACCAGCAATGAGAACTTTAAGGCCTTATTACAAAAGAAGGGCAGCAAGCCTGCGTCTGGTACACGCATGTCTGCAGCTGAGCTCCTGAAAAGCACCAACCCTCTTGCGAGAAGGATTGCAACGGAATTTACACAGGAGTCGGAAAGGTGCCAGCCCATACTGGATCCTGTGTCTTCTGAAGATACTTCTAAGTGTTAGAGCTCTACCAATTTACCAAGAGAAAGGAGAGAGGATCAATGTCAAGCTGTCTTATTGAATGTACATTTTTAATTTTTGCTCTATCCATGGAGCCATTATACTGGTCCAAGGAAAGAGGAAGCTTTGCACAAACCTGTGAATGCAAACTCAAGTGATGATGTGTTCTTCATTTGGAAATTTACAGAATGTCAAAATTTAAGTGACATTTTTATTTCAACCAATCTTTTGGATCAAGAACTCTGAGGAAGTTTGTCATTGTAAAGTGGAGAATATGGCATGGCCTAATTGATTTGAATTAGTTTTAGTTAGACTGGAAAAGCCTGGAGCTTTGGAAAAAATGTATAGCAGACAATCTACATTCCAGCCTGTCAGTCTAAGTGTACTAAGGCCTTATTGGGAATTGACAATTTAAAATTTCCTTGGGCTATACTATGAGCAAAAATGCTTAAGTTCTGATTGTAAATTTAACAAAGAACTCCAGTGATTATAGTTTATCAATGTTAATCAGTCCAGCAGTAAATTGAATCTGTGGGAATTTTTTTTTAAAAGAGTTTTCGGAGTCTGAAAACTCCAATACGACAAGAAACTTTGGAAGAAAATGACACGTTTAGTGTCATGCTTCAGCTTCTCACTGCCATTTGGTCCAAATTTGTTCTGTGAGTCTCAACCCACAGTGAAGATTCAGGAAAGGAGAAACTCTCTCTTTTTAAAATTGCAAAATACCTGGCTTCATTCTACGACTGAGAGACTATGCCCACGTGTACCGAGGTTCGTGGACTCTACGTTGTCTTTCCCTGCAGCTTCCCTCGAAAGAAAGCCATGGAAACAGGAAGAAAGGCAAAATTCAGGGTCCAGGAATTTATTGCTGAGGTCTTGAAAATGGATAGTAATATGATGTTTTTGGCTATTTGCTTAAGAAGCAGTTGTTTGCCTGATCTGTAATGTTTATTGGAATAGTGCCTCCTATTAAGTTGTTAATTTTATCAATATACTGTAATCTGTATTATGGCATTGATATATAAGAGTTATTTCAAAGTCTTTTGATTGTACATCAAAGGTAAACCTTTGAATTTGAAAGCTTTTAAAAGGCCTTGGTGTTGCCTTTACCATGATATATAGCAATGATCTGAATGTAGAAACCCTGGAAGGTTTAAGCCTTGGTTTGAGGGGGTCAGTGGTTCCCACTGGTTCTAATCATACATACAATTCAAATATTTCAGAAAGTCTTAGTCCATGTGTTTCTTTTATATTTCCTTTTGCTCGTTAGATAAACAATCTCTATGAAAAGTGAACCGCAAAAAATTCTCATGTTAGATCGAGAGCTACACCTAGACTCATGCCAGTCCTTCGTAGAACAGTACCTCTCCACCCACTGCCAGTGATAGCTGCCTTCTGCTGATAGCCTGTGAGCCAACTGCCAGTAATAAGCTCTCTGAAACCATGGCCAGTGATGTGCCTGAGCCCACAGGCAGTGCTGTGCTTTCTTCAACACATACCCCAGAGAAAATAAAAAATCATATTTGGAAATAAACATACTGGTCATACGGGACTTCCATTTTGAGATAAACAAGCCAAGTTAGACCATTGTCTCAGCCCAAGTTTAACCATTTTATTTTCTCTGGGAAAGCCAGTTTTGGGCTCCACTCTGCTGAAAGCCAGTGCTGTGTTTTTGGCACCTCCAAATTAGAACGGTGCCCATCCTAGTCCTTGGGCCAGAGTTATGGTTATTGTAGTGCACCTTTTCTCAATAAAATAACAAGGTGGTATGCATCTGTGGTTTTGCCGCTTATCACCTTATGCCTTTGTCTTTATCCCAATCCAAATTAGTAATCTTACTATCTCGACACTGAGCCACTGCTTTGTTTATTCCTTTCGAGAACCACAGTTATAGCCATTCCAGATCCCTGAACCAGGTCTGTGCACAATGACTCCTCAATCTTTGGCAGTAACTTCATATTTGGCACAGGAGATAGAATCATTAACCCACATGTCCTGCAGGTAATTAGAAATATTAATAGCATAATTAGGTTAACAGAGTTTGTTAAATTTTATTTTGCTCTAACCACTGAGGACAAGCTGGATATCACTATCCCAACCATTGGAGAACACCTTAGCATACCTCCCAGTCCCTGTCTAAGTTTCAAATTTATCTCAGGGTACTCTGTGTCAGGAGGAAATTATAAACTTAAGGAAATAATGGAGTTAAATACCTCCGATTAGTTAAAGTATATTAGTAATGGAAAAACTCTGTCTTCATAATTTGCACAGGGTAGTTTATTATCTGAGTGAGTTAAACCTTTTCAGTTCATTGATTGAAGCTTTCTGTAAATAGTCATATTTTTATTTTATCTTATTCTTGAATGTATGAGATTCCCTCTGCCCACCTCAAGTGTCAAACATTGAAAGCATCACCATTTCTTCACATGAGTGCGCTAATGGTGTCACATCATGGTGGGGCTGAGCAAATGCACCTTGTTATAAAAGGCATGTTCCACCATGTCAGAATGCAGTGAGCATTTGTCCTGTGAATAGTAAGAGATGAGTGCACTTAATTCAGGAGGACTCCGTGGCTTTGTTTCTGTGATGTCTTGCACTTAAATATTTGAAATGAATTGTGCGCTTTAAAAGTGTCTCAGGAAATTGGGAATGATCTATAGTTATTTTTTCATATATTAGAAAATGCATTTGCCTCCCCCATAGCTTGGTGTGATATATATATATATATATATACATATATATATATTAACTGTATAATCTTTTGGGACAATCATTAAAAAAAATGAAGCAAATTTTATTTCAAGGTTGTTTTTCTTTCTCAGATGCCTTTCCACTTCCTGAAAATATACCGTAACCAAGGTTTGTTAAAGTTTTGAATCTGTTCTGAGGCAGATATTAGTTTCAACTGAGTTAAGAAATTCTCTTAAGTTTAGAAATTTTATTTAATGGCATTTAAATTTGCTTTCCCTATTTTGTAAGGGTGTTGTTTCAGGAACAGAGTTCCACAGGCATCAGCATCTTTCTGGTACTTTGACAACGTAGCTGTTCATCACATTTGAAAGTAAACAGTGAGTATGAGATGGCCTGTTTGAGGGATCACAATTAAACTTGACCTTAACCAAACACACACTCTTAGAACATAGAACATAGAAAAGTACAGCACAGAACAGGCCCTTCAGCCCACAGTGTTGTGCCGAGGATCAATCCTAATCTAAAATAAAATAACCTAACTTATGCACCCCTTAGTTCACTGCTGTCCATGTGCATGTCCAGCAATCACTTAAATGTCCCTAATAACTTCGCTTCCACCACCACAGCTGGCAACGCATTCCATGCATTCTCAACTCTCTATGTAAAGAACCTACCTCTAATATCACCTCTATACTTTCCTCCTAACATGTTAAAATTATGACCCCACATGGCAGTCAATCCTGCCATGGGGAAAGGTCTCTGGCTATTGACTCTATCCATGCCTCTCATTACCTTATACACCTTGATCAGGTCACCTCTCTTCCTCCTCCTCTCCAGAGAGAAAAGTCCGAGCTTAGTCAACCTCTCTTCATAAGGCAAGCCCTCCAGTCGAGGCAGCATCCTGGTAAACCTTCTTTGCACCCTCTCCAAAGCCTCCGTAACTTTCCTATAAAAGGGCGACCAGAACTGGACACAGTATTCCAAGTGTGGGCTCACCAGGGTCTTGTGGAGCTGCAGCAAAACCTTGCGGCTTTTAAACTCATTCCCCCTGTTAATGAAAGCCAAAATACCATGTGCTTTCTTCACAACCTTATCCACTTATGCACATGATTTAGGGATTTATGCACTTGAACACCAAGATCCCGCTGTTCGATTATACTGCCAAGAATCTGTCTTTAATCCTATATTCAGTATTCATGTTTGACCTTCCAAAATGCATCACTTTGCATTTAACCAGGTTGAACTCCACCTGCCATTTCTCAGTCCTGCTCTGCATACTGTCAACATCTTGCTGCAGCCTACAATAGCCGTCAATACTATCAATGGCAGCTCCAATCTTTGTGTCATCTGCAAATTTACTAACCCACTCTTCAAACCTCCTCATCCAAGTCATTTATAAAAACTACAAAGAGCAGAGGCCCAAGAACAGAACCCTGCGGGACACCACTCACCACTGACCTCCAGGCAGAATACATTCCACCTACAACCACTCTCTGCCTTTTGTCAGCCAACCAATCCTGAATCCAGAGAGCCAAATCTCCCTGTATCTGTACTTTCTGACTTTATGAATAAGCCTACCATGAGGAACCTTATCAAATGCCTTGCTGAAGTCCATATACACCACATCCACTGCCTGACTTTCGTTAACCTATCTTGTCATCTCCTCAAGGAACTCAATAAGATTTGTGAGGCATGACCTGCCTCTCCCAAAGCCATGCTGACCACTTTTAATCACGCTCTGCTTTTCCAAATAGTCATAAATCCTATCCCTCAGACTTCTTTCCAAAAGCTTGCAGACCACAAACGTAAGACTGACTGGTCTGTAATTCCAGGGATTTCCCTATTACCCTTCTTGAAAAGAGGAACAACATTTGCATCCTTCCAATCCTTCATTACGACCCCCGTGGAGAGTAAGGAAGCAAAGATCTTTGCCAGTGGCTTAGCAACCTCCTTTCTCACTTCTTGGAGCAACCTAGGATAAATCTGGTCTGGCACTGGGGACTTATAAATCTTAATGTTTGCCAAAATTTCCAGCACATCAGCTTCCTCAATCTTGATCTGTTCAAGCCTGTTTCCTGGCTCCTCAAAGTTCCCATTCACAAGGTCCCATTCCTTAGTGAAAACCGAAGCAAAAAATTCATTTAGGGCTCCCCTTATCTGCTCAGACTTCACACCCAAGTTCCCTATGCTATCCCTGACTGGCCCTACCTTCTCCCTGATCATTCTCTTATTCCTCACGTATGAGTAAAATGCCTTTGGGTTCTCCCTAACTCTTCCTGCCAAGCCTTTTTCGTGCCAACTTCTGGTACTCCTCAGTCCATTTTTGATTTCCTTTCTAGTAAGCCTGTAATTCTCTATAGCTGTGCTAGATCCTTGCTTCCTCCACCTTACATAAGCTGCCTTCTTCCTGTTGACGAGAAGCTCCTCTGTTCTCATCATCCAAGGCTCCTTAATCTTACCACTTCTTGCCTGTCTCAGAGGAACAAATTTATGCATCACTTGCAACAACTGCTCCTTAAACAATTTCCACATGTATATTGTGCCCTTTCTTTGGAACAATTGGTCCCAATCTGTACTTCCCAACTCCTGTCTGATAGTGTCATAATTTCCTTTTCCCCAATTAAATATCTTCCCATGGTAACTGCTCCTTTTCCTCCCCAAGGCTATGGTAAATGTGAGGCAGTTGTGGTCACTGTCACCAAAGTGTTCTCCCACCACGAGATTTGACACTTGTCCTGGCTCATTGCCGAACACCAAATCCAAAATGGCCTCTCCACTCATCAGCCTGTCTACATACTGAGTAAGGAAACCCTCCTGAACACACCTGAGAAAAACGGCTCTATCCAAACCATCTGCACTAAGGATGTTCCAGTCAATATTGGGAAAGTTGAAGTCACTTATAACAGCAACTCTGTTACATCGTCATTTTTCCAAACTCTGCCGGCCTATGAGTTCTTCAATCTCTCTACTGCTATTAGGGGGTCTCTAGAAAACCCCCAATGAGGTGGCTGCTCCCATGCCGTTCCTAACTTCCACCCATACTGACTCAGTAGACAACCTTCATTTCTGTAGCTGTGACGTACTCTCTGATTAGCAATGCTACACACCCTCCTCTCTGATTAGCAATGCTACACCCCCTCCTCTTTTTCCACCTTCCCTATTTTTTTTAAATGTTCTAAACCCTGGAACATCTAGAACTATTCCTGCCCTGTGAAACCCACGTCTCCATTATAGTCCCATTTACCGATCCATGCTTTAAGTTTGACACTCTTATTTCTGACACTCCTTTCGTGAAAGCAGACACACTTTAACCAATCTTTGTTTCATCACATGAAAAACCTCCCTGATACATTCACTACATCCTGTCACTGCCCCATCTACAACTACCTCCCTCTCAGATATGTAGCTCTAGTTCCCACCCCCCTGCCAAACTGATTTAAACCCTCCTGGACCATACAAACAAATCTCCTACCCCTCCCTCTGTGCCCCTCCAGTTCAGGTGCAACCTGTCCTTCATGTACAGGTCCAACCTTCCCCAGAAGGCATCCCAATGATCGAGCTATCTGAAGCCCTCCCTCCTGCACCAGCCTTGCAGCCACATGTAAAGCTGCCTTCGCTCACTGTTCCTCATCTCACTATCTTGTGGCACCGGTCGCAAACCTGAGATCACTACTCTATTCATCCTGCTCTTCAGCTTCCAACCTAACTCTCTGTGGTCAGTTTTCAGATCCTCAATCCCTTTCCTGGCTATGTCACTGGTGCCAACATGTATCACGATTTCTGGCTACTCGCCCTCCCCATCAGAATCTTGTAAACCCGATCAGCAACATCTCAGACCCTGACACCAGAGGGGCAACATACCTTCCGGGAGTCCCATTCCTGACCACTAAATCTCCTGTCAATCCATCTAACTATTGAGTCCCCTACCACTAGCACTTTTTTATTCTCCCCCTTTCCCTTCTGAGCCTCAGTGCCAGAGTCCTGACAACTATGGCTTTCCCCTGGTAGGCTGTCCCCACCAGAAATATTTAAAACGCTATAATTATTGCCGAGGGGAACTGCCACAGGGGATCCCTGCTCTGTCTGTCGGTTCCCTTGCCTTCCCTGACTGTAACCCAGCTATTATAACTGTTATAACTTCCTGGGTAGAGTATCATAAATTGAGTCTTACTGTTCCTTGAGCCATTGTAAATTATAATGTTTTATAGTGTATTTTTTAAGGTATGTACATTGCACAAACTTACCTGACTTTCAGGCCAAGGTTGATAGAAAGCATTGCCTAAACAACATTTTTTGAGTAATTAAATTATAGATTCCCCTGCTCCTTGGATGCTGCCTGACCTGCTGCGCTTTTCCAGCTCTGATCTCCAGCATCTGCAGTCCTCACTTTCTCCTATAAAATATAACACTACCAGCTAAAACTTTAATCTCCCTCTAAACATCCCATTACACACACAAACACAGACAAAAAGGGAAAATAGATTATTGGTAGAGCTAACAAAAAACAGACTGCAAAGTCAGTTCAGTGGTCTTTGTTTCCTGAGTCCAGCGTTGAGATGATCCTAGGAGCAAATTATTGCAGATGCTGGAATCTGTACTGAAAAAAAAACAAATGCTGGAAATCACAGTGGGTAATGCAGCGTCTGTGGAGAGAGAGCAAGCTAATGTTTTGAGTCTGGATGACTCTTCCTACTTTTGCTATACAAGCCCTTTAGTGTTCAACTGTCTTTCTCTGGAAGCTTCCAGTGGTTTGGAAGAAGTACAGAGTGATGAATTCAGTTGGAAATATGTCTCTATTGTCAATTCAAATGGCACACCTCTCAACAACAGCTTCAGGAATTTCAAACTGAGTTTAATTGTAGAGAACAGGCAGCTTCTGTCGAGGAGAACTACAACACACCCTTCTGTGTCTTTCTTTCTCTGTGTATCTGTCTCTGTCTCTAACTTGTTTCTCGTTCCAACCTGCTCTATTTGCTGAGGACCAGTCATTTTCACTCATACACAGATCCTCAGCTCTACACATTGAAATAACTCATAACCGCAGAACAGAGTTCACAATAGGTATTGAATTCCTTGCTGTGAAATTAATTCACCATCTTGGTCAATTCCTGTTTTTGTAAACTGTTCTTTCTCTTTGTTTTTCACAGTTTTTAAGGACACAAAAATAAAAAGATACAGTTCCGACAACACATACATACACTTATCAACAGGGTCTATTGCTTAGTAATCTCAAGAAAAAGTAACATTCCTTGCTGATTTTTAACTTGTCTCCCCAGTGTGAGGAGACTAATGCCGATTGTAACAAATTTAAGGTATAGCACATGGAATAAATCTAATACCTTCTTGATGTATATGACTACATACAATATTATTCATTTATCCTCTTGATAAAAATAAAATATTTTCTCCCTGTATTCTCTGCTAGTTTCTACAGGACGTGCCACCAAGCCTGTATGATTGGGGTATTCTTGTGTTTCTAGTAATACAATTTATAGCTGCTTGGAAATATCTGTGACAGTGCAAATCTTTGATGACTAAATGTCTTGTTTCTTCTCATTATCAATGTATGGAATTTTGCAATCTAATGTGCAAAGTCATACAACAATTTGCTTTTTTAATAACCAGATACAAAATATAAACCAACCTTAACTTGTTTCATGATTATTTGAGGTGAGACACAAACTGGAAAGAGTTTCTTTGCTGCTGGTCACAATTTTCATGTAACACTCTTCTTAAAAATCAACCTCATTCTTCCATTTCATAGATATCATTGGTGCCCAGAGACAATTTGACCTATCATGTCACTAGATTAGATCTTCTTGAAGTTCTATTCAAGAAAATTGCTCTTAAAGCTGAATTAGTGCTTGGCAAATGGAACTATAGCTAAGTTAGATTATGTTGCTGATTGTAGATATATCTATCTTTATAATATTAAGGAATATATAATGATTCAATAGAAACCCCTTCTCCTTATGGTTCCTCTCACCCAGCAGTGACTGCCATAAAACTTCAATTGCATCTATGTCTTAGAAGAGATTCATTAGCACCAAATGATAGCTGTAATGGTGATTTCAAACATTTTTGTGAGGTTGTATATATGCTGGCACGGTGGCTTAGTGGCTAGCACTGATGCCCCGCATGCTAGGAACCTGGTTCGATTACAGTCTTGGGTGACTGTCCTGTGTGGAGTTTGCATGTTCTCCCTGTGCCTATGTAGGTTTCTTCCTACAGTCCAAAGACATGCAGGTTATGTGGATTGGCCATACTAAGTGTGGAATTATGGGGATAGGATCTGGATAGTATGCTTTTCAGAGGAATAGTATGCTACATCAAGTGGTGTAGACTTGATGGGCACTGTAGGAATTCCATATTTCTCTTTCAAAATTTCTGGTCCTTAACTATTCAGGACTTTATATTGCAATAGGGAGGGCAAATGAGTGGAAGTCAGGGTTGTCATTTGTCGATTTTTATCACTTTTTATGATATGTATACCTCTGTTCAAGTCATTGATGAATTTGCACCAGTATCAAAACTTAAAACATGGCCTTTCTAATCTTTAAGATAATAAATTGAGACAATTGAAATTGCATCCTTGCAACTGGAGACAATGTGGACCTTTGAGATTATGTTAAACCTTTGAAAGATCAATTCAGTTAGTCCTATCTGTTTGCTGTTCCCATAGCCTGCAAAATTTCAATTTCAAGTGTGTGCGTGTGTATAAAATTTGTGTCGATCCAGTGGACAAATGTGCTGTGTGCCTCCCAAATGGTAGCCTTATTTGTTAGCTTGGCCTATTTATTATCTGCTTGGCAATTTTCTGAAGGTAGATGAGAATTTCAAATGTTATTGTCCCAACTGGTATTAATACCAGACGAGTCACATCCCACAGTGAAACATGGCTTGATGGACCACAAATTTTACTTTTGCAATTTGTTTACCATGATGGCCAGTCATTATATTTACAAGATACTGCTGTTGTATTTTTAACAGAGAAACCAAAACATTTATTACAGAATAGGAAAATAAATTGTTATACTATATAGAAATTACTTGAAACATTCTCACCAGAAATATTAAAAATACCAATTCAAAACTTTCACTCTCAACAACAACCTTTCAGAGATTCAAAACTTAGTGAAGAATCACCATGTTGGCATTTGAAAATTCCTTGTTCAGTCGGCATGACAATAATTAGTATCTTTTCAGCAAACTACCGCATTCAAAAATTATTTCTTTAATTAATGTCTCTTCTTGAGACATTTAAACAAACAGCTAACACAGCTGACATATTTCATCAAATGGGTTCCTTTAGCTCTTTTTCACAGCCTTCTGCTTCTGTAGATTTTTTTAAATTGACATTAAACCACTCAGGATGTCTTTCCTTCTGCCCTGACCTTTTTGGAGACTGCTAAACTGTACTGCCTCTGCTGCAGGCCTTTTTCTCTCTGAAAAACTCCTCTCTCTCCCTCTCTCTCTCTCTCTCTGAAAGAAACCTGCATGGTCTCTGATCTTCTAGATGGTTCTGTCTCTGTAAAATAATATGATTCTGTCTCTCTCTCTCTCTCTCTCTGTCATTGCGCCTAGTCAACAGCCCTTTTTGACTCCCTACTAGTCTGAGTACCCAGGCATGGAAGTATTCAACTCCAGGGGTTTAGAAACCTAATTTAAAAGCTTGTTTAAAAATAAACTTCAAGATAACATATCAATCACTCTCAGACTGAAAAATGAAACTATAACCATGTGTCCCTTTTAGATAAATGCATTATAGAAACACAATTCAAATTTAGCGTTATGCATGGGTCTGTCCACTTTAGAACCTGAGTTTCTAAATAATAATAACAGATCACAAAACATCATAATCCATTTGGGCTATTCCCTGTTTTAAAATTATAGATGCAATTAGAGCCTCTGAGAAATGCCCTTCATTGTCGTTAAATAAATTTATTTATTGGGGATTGTTACTTTTACATTCAATTTCATGGTATTAGAACATTTATGGAATATTTGAAACATTGCTGGTGGAGATTTTAGCACATATTTTTAGATAAGTTTGTGAGTGTAAAACTAAAAGGTAACATGTTCTAATTAATAAGATTTAATTGATTTAACTGACTGTTAGGAAGTTTTTTTTGGCTGACGGCTATGATGCAGAAATAAAAGGCTATTAGTTCTGCAGCAAGTATGTAAACACTTCTAAAGCACAGATCTGTATTTCTGGTTGGATTCAGCATTGAGGATTCAGCATTGATTCCAATCATTCTCCGCCTGGTGAAGTGGTTCCAGTTTTCCTTGGAGGATGTACTGTAATATTTGTAGAAGTTGCAATTCAAATGCTTCTGTACGGTGCTTATCAGATGATCTCACTCTATACTAGTAAACTCTGACCTTGAGCCAAAATTGATAATTACTCTTAATTTCAATGAACTTTACATGTATAAGTGTCTCTTTCAAGTAGAACAAATAGCAATAATGAAATATGGGCATCTGGTCTTAATAAAAGTATATTCAAAATATAAGGAAAAGGTAACAGCCACAGGTTGAATGTCTCCTAACGCTTCCTGAAATAATATATGGTAAACAGTTACTTATCCCTTTACAAATTTCACCTGGAAAACTGAGATAAATATTAAACAGTTTATGTATAGAGTTCATTTGGTAGGAATACTTAGCAATGCAAAAAAAAATTATTCAAAAAATATACCTTGATAAGTCTTTTTGACAAAGTTCGTAGAAACGTTTCCGATAAGAATGAACCTCAATCTCTTCCTTCTTCTGTCAATTAATTAGTCAGTCAGCTTTTACCACACAATCTTCCCAAATTCAACATCTCTTGTGAGGTGAACCAAATTACTTTGATCATGTGGGATTCAATTACTTATTTAAGATTACTGACAAAAATATGACTGTCATTGCCAAAGTTCATGGGTTTTGGGGAATTACAAGAAGGGATCGTTTAATCAATCCTTTGAAGGAATGTGATTGAATCTGTGCCTCCCTCACATGCTGCTCCTAAGTAAATAAGCAGAGCTAACCAGCTTTAGATTGGGGATCATAGTGGTTAGCTGGTGTGATGATGGATCCCACCACTGGAATCTGGCTAGCTCGTGCCTTTTTATCCTTGGGCTCCTTGTTAAAATTTAAAAAAGAAACTTTAGCCATCAGCATTCTAGGTGAACCCAACCTCTGTTGCGAAGGATAATAACCTTAGTGTGGGCAGACATACCAGTGCTAATGCTTTGCTGGGTTCTGATTGTATGCATACAATTGTTATGACATGGGGTAAAGCCCTCTGCTAATTTAAACCAGCAATGCAGGAAAGATTCACTCCATGCTGTAATCTGTAAACATTTGAGAGACAAAGAACTATCCCCAAAGTCACTATTTGAAGTAAAACTTTTAAGAACTTTATTCTTTAAATCTTGTTAATTAATGGAGAATATTAATTAACAACTATTTATACCTCCTTTCTCTTAAACCTATCTCTTACCTCCCCCTCTACAATACTGGTCCGGTACAAATCCCGATTATGATTTACAAAAAATAATCACATTTCAAAACTAATCAGCTTTGCCAAGTGTCCTTTTTAGATTTTCCTCTACAGATTCTATTATAAAGGTGGAGAAGTGTACTGTACCTTTAAGAGAGTGAAAGACTTGCCAAACACACCAAGTGCTGGAAAATGTATGATATAACATTTGGTTCAGAACAGATAGCACTGGCAGAGTTGCTATGAGACAAAAACTAATTTGAATTTAAACAGTTAGTTTAAATTAATTTAATCTTAAAAGCCAAAGACACAATCCAATGCAAAGGGGGTATAAGACTGGGGAGGATTAGACAGTTGAGAGGAGAACTACCAAATTATAAGCATATAAAGACTGCCTGAAAAATAGCTCCCATAAAGGTACCTTTATCGATCAGTAACCTGTGAAGCAGAATCCCCAAGAAGAAGAAAAGAAACAGGAATACAGAGAAAACTGAAAGCTGCCTGTTTTTTTTTTACTTGGGAGTTTTATCAGACTAGTATTATAGAAAGGAAGCTAAAAGATAGGTTAGAGGAAAGAGTTGTAAATAGCTGTTAGTTAATTATTCTCTGTTATATTTTAAGAAATAAAGTTGTTAATTTTTACTTTAACTAGTTCTTGGCCATCCAAATTTTCACAGATTACTGCATGGAATAAATCTTTTCTGTGTTGCTGGGTTAAATTGAGCAGGAGGGTTTACCCTGTGTCGTAATAGTTCGGGGGCTCGGGTCCATGATTTGAACTGGTTTAGACAGATTTGAATAGATTTGGGGGTACGAAAAGTCCCAGCAGATTTAAATACTTTCAGGTTACTGTCCCAGATCCTTAAATAAAATGTAGGTGAGACAATTTGTGTAATTTTGGTGACTTGTGGTTGATTAAATTAAAAGTGAGAGAAATGGCTCTGAAAATTGCTCAAGAGGTTCTGGGATTTGAGGATGATTCTCAAATTTGCCAAGAAAATTTAGAAGGAAAGGAAAAGGCCATACTTTTAGAGTTAGCAAATAAGTTCGATTTGGATTTAACCAAGGACAAAGTAAAGCCGAAATTTTCAGAGAGTTACTCAAATATTTAGGCGGATCAGAGAACAGACAAGTGCAGTAGAGGTAGAAAACTTAAAGAAGCTAAGCCAATGGAATAAGTGAAGATAGTAAAGGACACCCCACAAAGAGCTGAGGAGCTGCAGGAGAGTGCACAGCCTAGGCAGGGGCTGGGTATGGGGTTAGTACCTGATCTCTACAAAGAATTCACCTCTGTGGGTAAAGTTTGGTAAAGTTTACTCAGAAAGAACAGGGGGAAAAGGACAAGTGGAGATACCCAAGGAAGACCAAGACACTGAGGAGTTAAAACAGAAATATCCTGCTATTTTCCCAGACTGTGTGGTAACGAGATCCCACTATCATAAGTCACAGCATGAAATGAAAAGTAAAGAGAAAGATGAAGGAGTTGAGGTTCAGTTAGCAGATACCCTGCCTGATGTAATGGTGCAGGAAAAAACCTGAACAGGCAGAGGATCAGGCACTCTGAAAGGCTAAGGGACTTACAAAAGTAAGACCAGATGATAAAAGATATATATATGGATGCATACTCTGAAAAGGAGACAGAGAATATTCCGGAGGGTTATTATCTGAAAGATAGAATTCTAAGACGGAAATGGAGACCACGGCAGGTTAGTACAGAGGGGAAATGGGCTGAAGTGCACCAGATTGCGTTGCCAGTAGCCTACAGACAGGAGGTATTATGGGTAGGGCATGAACTAACTATAGAAGATCATCTAGGGGTAGGAAAGACTCAGGCTAAGGTACAAGAACACTGTTATTGGCCTGGAATGCACAAGGATGTGGTTAACTTTTGCTGTACATGTCATACGTACCAAATAGAAGGTAAGCCACAGGCGGTAATAAAGCCAACACCTTTGTTGCCAATTCCCACATTTGAAGAACCTTTCACATGGGTTATAATTGATTGTGTAGGTCCCCTCTCGAACCAATACTGGTTAACCACAATGGAGGTGTCTACCAGATTTCTGAAGGCAATTGCATCATGGAGTATCAAGGCAAAAACATGGTAGAGGAGTTAGTAGCTTTCTTCACACAGTATGGGCTACCCAGAGAGATTCAGTCAGACCAAGGGTCACATTTTACTGCTAGGCTGCTGAAGGAGGTTATGGATAGCTTAGGTATACAGCACTTTAAATCCAGTGCATATCATCCTGAATCCCAGGGAGCTTTAAAAAGGTGGCATCAGACCTTGAAGACCATCTTGAGAGCATACTATCTGGACTACCCAAATGATTGGGATAAAGGTATCCCATTTGTATTATTTGCCATTGGAGATGCCACAAATGAATCTACTCAATACACTTCCTTCAAGTTAAAATTTGAGCATAAAGTGAGAGGCTCTTTAAAATTAATTAAAGAAAATTGACAGGAACAAAGTCAGAGATCTCACACTTGGGTTATGCATCAGAGGTGAGGGAGAAATTAAACCGAATAGTTAGCTAAACAGCATCTAAGGAGGGCTTGATATAGAATGAAGTAGGTGGCAGATAAAAGCTCTGAGACTTGGATGTTTTCCCGAGGGGATGACGTGTTAGTACTGTTACCAGTGATCGGAGATCCCTTCAAAGCCAAGATTGGTGGTCCTATCAAATTGAGAAAAAAGTTGAGTCAGGTGAACTAACTAGTAAAGATGCCAGATAGGAAAAAAAGGTATCGGGTATGTCATGTGCACACGTCGAAACTGTATTACACTAGAGAGAAAGAACTGGAGAAACAGGTTTTAGTTACTGCCCCACAGAGTGAATCAAATCCAGATGATGTGGATTTTGAGGTGCCTCAAAATAGATTAAAAATGAAGAAGTCCTTGAGGAGTGGAATAGGTTAGTAAGCCAACTGTCTCAGTAGCATAGAAAGATTTGTTACTGCAGCATCAGGACATATGTAAGAATCAGATGGGTAGGACTAATGCTATTGTACATGAATTAGACATAGAAAATTCTGCTCCAATAACACAACACTCCTATTGGCTTAATCCTTTCAAAGCCAGACAGTTCCAGATGGAGGTGGAGGCCATGCTTAACGAGGACATCATCATCAAACCAAGCCAGAGCAGGTGGAGTTCGCCAATCGTTTTAATTCCCAAACCGGACAGGACTCAAGGATTCTGCATGAATCATCGGAAGGTCAACGCCGTTACAAAATCAGACTCATATCCAATACCTAGATTGCAGGACTATATCAAGAAGGTTGGACAAGCCAGTTACATCACCAAGTTGGACTTAATACATGGATACTGGCAGGTACCTTTATCAGATATGGCAAAAGAAATTTCTGCATTTGTAACCCCAAATGGGCTATATCAGTTTAAAGTGATGCCCTTTGGAATGAAGAACACACCACATTCCAAAGACTCATGAACAACGTTGTTACTGGGTTAACAAACTGTACAGTCTATTTGGATGATGTAGTGATGTTTAGTAAGTCCTGGAACGATTACATGGTACAGTTGGCAGAGCTCTTTAACTACGAGAAGCAAAACTGGTGATAAACTAAAATAAGAGTGAATTCGTGAAAACACAGGTGACATTCTTGGACAAAACATCAGTCATGGAAGGTTGACCCCATCGAACATAAAGACAAGGGCCATCAAGGAATCTCCACGACCAACCTCGAAGAAAGAGGTACTTCGATTCTTAGGACTCAGCAGATTCTATCGGAAGTTTATTCTATACCTCAGCAGTATATTGGCTCTATTAACCGAGTGGTTGAAGAAGAACACAATGTTTCGGTAGACAGAACAATGCCAGGAGGCATTTGACCTTTTAAAATCAATATTACTCACCAAACCAGTTTTAGCTGCACCAAACTTTACAAAACCTTTTAAAGTTGCTATTGATGTTAATGACATTGGAGTTGGAACTGCACTCCTACAGGAAGGTGAAGATGGGATTGAACTGCCAGTTGGTTACATTTCGAAGAAGATCAACGTCCACTTGAAATACTCACAATCGAAAATGAACTATTGAGTTTGGTACTGGCCTTACAACATTTTAATGTGTATGTCACAAACAATGTGTCGGAGATGACTGTGTACACAGATCATAATCCGCTTACATTCTTAGAACCCTTTAAAGACAAGAATATGAGACTATTTCATTGGAATCTTATGTTACAGACGTTTAATTTACAAATTGTACATGTGGCGGGTCGGAAGAATGTAATCACAGATGCGTTATCACGGATTTAATTGATAGAGTTTAGATGAGATTTGTGTTTATTTAATGTTTTTTATATATATATAAGAAGTTAAGGTGAACTTATATTAAAGTTATCTGTATGTTATGGGTAATGTGTTTAAAAACAGAACAAAAATGAAGCCATCTTTTCATCATGATGGTTCACTTTTTCTTAAGGGGTGAGATGTTATGAAAGTGTCGAAGTGTACTGTACCTTTAAGAGAATGAAGGACTTGCCAAGCGCAATTTACAAAGTAACATTTGGTTCAGAACAGATAGTTACTGTGAGACAAAAAACAAATTTGAATTTGGCCAATCAGTTTAAATTATATTCTGAAAATCTCAAATCCCAATCAAGTTTGAATATCGTATATTGACAATCATTTTTTTTTAAAATGTATTTTTATTGAAAAATAGATTTTTCTAATAATACATCAAATGTAAAATAACACAAAGAAAGAACACCAAAAAAGTTTTAAAAATCAATCCGTCCTAATGTACAAATGTATAAATATATATAGAAAAATATATATTAAAAAAGACCCAATTGACTATTTATTTAATTAAATAAATAATAACCAACAACAAACTAATTAATAGCAATAACTCAGCTCAGCCAAACAAAGCACTCGTACATTCGCAGTTCCCCCTCCCTGGATATTGGACTCGAAAAGCACAATCATTACGGCTATATAAAAGTTCTTATTAATGTGGCAGATAAATCTGTGTCCAGGTATTCCAAAAAGGGCCGCTATGTCTTATAGAAATTCTCGGTTTTGTGGTATACCATACTTGTGAGAAAATCCAAAGGGATATGCTCCATGACAATCTTCTGCCAATCTGACAGGCCCGGGGAGTTTTCGGATATTCATAGAGTCATAGAGATGTACAGCATGGAAACAGACCCTTCAGTCCAACCCATCCATGCCAACCAATCTAGTCCCACCTGCCAGCACCCGGCCCATATCCCTCTAAACCCTTCCTATTCATATACCCATAAAAATGCCTTTTAAATGTTGCAGATAGGTTTATTTTCAACAATTTCCTGAGACTCCACAACCTTTCCAGAGTCCCAGGATATCACAGTGGTCCAGGTTGGTCAGGTTAAAAATTCATCCCACTTGTGCTGCAGTGTAGAGCTCTGCAGCACGATCCTCCTAGATCTCTGCCATCTTGGATCCCCCATTATTGACAGTCTTAAAAGCCAATGACACAATCCGATGCTTTGGGGTTATAAGACTATGGAGGATTGGACAGTTGAGAGGAGAACTGCCAAGCTACCAGCATCTACAGACTGCCTGAGAAATAGCTCTCTTAAAGGTACTTTTATTGATCAGTAACCCGTGAAGCAGAATCCCTAAGAAAAAGAAAACAGGAATACAGGGAAGAACGGAAAGCTGCCTGTTTTTTGAGATAAGAAATTTTGTTTTGCAAATCTTAATTGGGAGTTTTATTGGACTAGTATTATAGAAGGGAAGCTAAAAGATAGGTTAGAAGAATGAGTTATAAATAGTTGTTATTTAATTATTCACTGTTATACTTTTAAGTAATAAAGTTGTTAATTTTTACTTTAACTAGTACTTACTTAACTAGCCTATTGAATTTTCACAGATTACTGCATAGGATAAATCTTTTCTGTGTTGCTTGGTTAAATTGAGCAGGAGGATTTACCCCATGCCATAATAATTTTCTCTCCAGGTTGGTTTTGATGTCTTTTCTGTGTAAACTCCTTCCTCAGACAGGTACCTCTCAGAGAGCTCTTACTAACAGCCTACATCTGTTGGTCTTCTGGCAGTTCTCTTTGCTACTCTGGCTAACTGTTCAAAATGTCTGATATTTATACCCCAAAATATTGGACCGTTTCATTGTTTTTAATATTATCAAAATACTAAATTCAAACTTGATTGGAGTTTGATATCTTGGGGCATAATTTAAACTGATTGGCTGAATTTGAAATTTGCTTTTGTCTCATAGCAACCCGGCTACTGTTAGCTGCTCAACCAAATGTTACATTGCAACCTTGTTAAGAACACTTTGTACAATGTCAAGTAGTTCTGCTAGCTTTTCAACTCTCTTAAATGTACAGTACACCTACATCTTCATAACAAAATGGATATCAGCACTTGCTATGGCTCCGACTCACCAGAACCCTCTCCACTTCCTCTTCCATGTCCCCAACCCTGTCTGCCTCTACTATTACCAGTTGCCTACTCTGTCAATGACCTTGTAAATGGGAGCATGAGCTGTGTCTACAGAGAACTTATCGTTAAGCACAAGTACCCAGAATATTTAGATCTCCGTTGTTTGCAGACTCTTAATTTGAGTTCTGCTTTGTTTCCAGAGGATTATGCCAAATTGTGGGACTTACTTTTGTAATCCCTTAATAATCCTTAAATTATGTGTCAGTCAGCTCAAGTAGAACACTCTGCAACTCAAATTGGTCATAGCTGTTTCTAGCCACACCTGTCATCATGGCTCAATGCTCCCCTTTTTTCAGATAAGAGAATGGAATGGATGAAAGTGATGAAAGAAAGAAGTACATTTCATTAAAGAGTTAAAAATTAAGTCTCTAAAAGGCAGAATAAAAGTTTCCTTGCTGTGGCGATCCCTTTCCCATAGTATTTTGTTTCATATTCAAGAACACTACAGAGAGAACTGAAAAGCAGTAGAATCTTTCCTGCAGTGAATCCATCAATACATATGACTTCCACTGTTTTTATATATAGATTATATATGTATATGACATCAATTACATGGAACTTCATGGCAGCATGTCAGAGGATAGCTGTGTACTATATGGGTATTTCTAAATTGCATCCACCCAGCAATTGAAACAATACACTTAGAGACACCTAGAAAGAACAGTAAATGTAGAGGCATCATTTTCTCTCTCTTCAAAGCGTTTAGCATCTGACATTTTGTTCATAAACGTTTCTCCTTTTGAGATCTGCATGAATGATATAGGAGAAAGTATTTCTTGTCTTGTATAGGAATAAGTGAACATTTTTGGAAGATCAGGTTTAACATGTTAAAACTATTACAAGTACCCTTGACCAAATTTTACAAAATAATAATATTAATTATTAATCTACATTTCAGAGATTTCAAATGTCTCTGTTTTATTTAAATTCACATGGGGTGTGGGGTAAGAGGGAGATATTTCTGTTGTGTTTTTACTTTTCTTGTCCAGTGGTCTCTCAGGTAACCTCATGCCAGATCCCTGTCACTCGTACTGTAACCAGCCTGTATAGTAAGACATTTATTTTACCTCTGGAGTAAACCAAGCCAGATATGAGGGCATGACAAATTGTGTATGCTGTAATTCCTAAGTCAATTTTGCTTTCTGTTGAACGTATTCTTTCTGGTACGTTTAGCTGCTTTTTGACAAAAGCCAAAGCGGCATAGTAGGTTTGTACTTTTTAGTTCTGAGTTACAATCTGAGTGAATGGTTCTAGGCTAACTTCTGAGAAACACAAAGTAAAATGCTGTCATTAGTTTCACAGGACCTTCAGGAGAAATGATTTGCTAACTCTGTTTAATAGGATGAGAATTAGATATGTAATAAACACAGATAAATTGAATTCAAAAATGTTATTGCATCAATTGCAGAAAAGTCACATTTCTGGCTTAAGTTCTCCTTGAAGAAATGTTCCTTTAAGTAATTTTGTATGTTCCACATGCAGATGGAACAAAACCACCCTGAATTCAGCAATTTTCAACACAGTGCCCGATCTCCCTCTGAAGTTACTAGAGAGCAAAAATCTCTCCCTCATGCAATCAGGATATTGTTCCTATGAAGGCGCATTACAAAAAAGACTTTAACCAGTGCCTAACTCATCCCGCACCTAGCTTGGCAGGATTGTGTGTCATTGAGTCATACAGCATGGAAAGAGATCCTTCAGTCTAACTCATCCATGCCAACCAAATTTCCCAAACTAAACTAGTCCTACACAGTTGCGTTTGGTCCAGGCAATCTTTCCTATTTGCGTATCTGTCTAAATATCTTTTAAATGTTGTAACTGTACCTGCATTGACCACTTCCTCTGGCAGTTTGATCCATATACGAACGACTCTCTGTGTGAAAACATTGCTCCTCAGGTCCCTTTTAAATCTTTCTCCTTTCACTTTAAACATATACCCCCTAGTTTTGAACTCTCCCACCCTAGGGAAAGGACCTTTGCTATTGACCTTATCTGTGCCCCTCATGATGTTTTACGCCTCTGTAAGGTCACCCTTCGATCTCCTATGCTCAAGTGAAAAAAGTCCCAACCTACCGAGCCCCTCCTTATAAACTCAAGCCCTCACATCCCAATTCTCTACATCCAATCCTTATTATAGCTGGGAGCTTTCAATACTTAGCAGAGTGTCTAAAAAGAGATTGTGTTCTTATTACAGAACACAGAACTGCAGAGCACATGAACGGGCCCTTCAGCCTGCCATATCTTTGCCAACCATGATGCCACTCTGAATAAATCCTATCTGCCTATACATGGTCTGTATCCTTTGATTCTCTGCCTGTTCATGTGTCTTTTGTAAATATAATTTAATATAAACACTCCAATTTGGTTGTAATATATAACGATGTACACAAATACTAGATCTTTATGCATCTGCTTTGTCAATAAAATAAACCCTCTCATTTCAGTTGCTATATAGAATCCAATTCTCTCTGTTTGACTTGTATTAAATTTCAAAATGGTGGACTTACTAATCAGAGCATTATTGATTGATGCATCAGCTAATAAAGCCAGCAACAGCACCACGGAAAATTGCTGAGCTATAAGAGCTATTCACATCCCACAGGCCATATGTACAGTGAATGGAGATCCTGTATACAAATAATTGTCAGTAATGGTATTGTTTCAGCCTCTGACCTAAATGTGTGTGCAGTAAGTTTTTGATTGATACATGGGATCTCTCTCATCAGCTTACATTCATATAAAATATATGCTATTCATCATAGCAATATCATGGCCTTAGGTAATATTATGCATATTTTATCAAGTATAAATAAATATCTCTTTACATGTTTCTCTGTTCGCAGTTCCTGCCAGACCTGCTGAGTTTCTCCAAAATTCCCTGTTCGTTAATTAAATATTTTGTTGACAAGTTTCTTATTTCTCATTATTAAAAACTAAAAATGAATGTGTTGAATCCAATTTGCACACCCATTTACATGCCCAGTGATGTAGATCTGCAGCATGACCAAGCCACATGACAAAGGTAGATTCATAATTTTGGTTTGAAATGTTTATTCCCTAATGCTGTTTGTTTTAGTATTGTGACCAGAAAGACATTGCAATGATCAGAAACAAAGGGAAGGTAAGATATGGGATTGATGTCGAATGGCAAATTGAGGCTGCACTCACTGCATTCAGTTAAATGTGTGACCATGGAACAATTTGTGAGAAATTGTAAGTGTTGGTGGTCTACTCTCTCTCTATTAAACTTTGTGATGGGATGTGATATATTACTGGAAGGGCTAGGATTTAATATCTGTCGCTACTTGTTCTTGTGAAATTAGACTATTTTATGAAAGTTCCATTTTTACTTGCTTATCATGATATATTGGGAACTCAAGGGTTAAAAACCCACTACTAAAGGACTCACTGCAGTATCTGGAGCCATACATGTGGATTTCACTTTCAGCCTCAGGCAAAGGTGTTTGCCCTCCTTGGACAAGACTGATAGCCTTGGTCATACCTTATTAACTGCCTCCTGTTCCCATTATAATCCTTCCCCTACCTATTAACATGGGCATGTGAAACCAACAATAAGAACAAAGCAAAATCCTTCTGTATGAAGCCTTATCCATTAACATAAGATTATGAAGAATACGCTAACCAGTTCCTGTAAACTATTCGCTATTTGTCACAGGAAGCCAGCAATCACCAGGTATTGTAAAATTGTAATTACCTGTCTTAGACAATGTAACAGCAATCAGCCATGTGACTTGTAGACCTCCATATTATTCCTATAAAATATACTGCCTTCGTGTGTAGAGCAGAGATTCATCGAGGGGTGCCACCACAAGAAGGCTATGAAACTCCTTTGTTGTGAGCCAGAATCTCTCGCCGGCGATCCAGAAATAAAACATCTACTTTTGAACTGAAATTTGTGTTGTCCAGATATGAGAGTAAAACTTCCACAACAATATTCCACTGTTTTGATCAAATATATAAGTTAGAAAAGTAAAACACTGTAAAACATATATACAGGTTATAAACTAACATTGAGAACTAACACAGGGTAAATATGAAGGAGCGACACTCCGAGAGCTAGTGTGCTTCCAATTAAACCTGTTGGACTATAACCTGGTGTTGTGTGATTTTTAACTTTGTACACCCCAGTCCAACACCGGCATCTCCAAATCAAGGTAAATATGGATTGACAGTCAAACTATAGCCCAACATGATATTAACTGCAAGTTAAATGGCAGATAAAACCATAAGACATAGGGGCAGAAAATAGGCCATTCAGCCCATCCAGTCTGCTCTGCTATTCAATCATGGCTGATAAGTTTTTTCAATGCCATTCTCGTGCTTTCTCTCTGTAATCTTTGATCCCCTTGATAACCAAGAACCTATCAATCTCTGTTTTAAATACATTCAATGACCTGGCCTCCACAACCTTCTGTGGCAGTGAATTCCATAGATTCATCACTCTCTAGATAAAGAAGTTTCTCCTTATCCCTGTTCTCAAGGATCTGTCCCTTACTCGAAGGCTGTGCCCTATGGTCCTAGTGATTCCACCCCCCCCCAAACCTTCTAATCTCCATTGAGTATAGTCTCAGAGACCTTAAACATTCCTCTGTTTTAAGCCTTTCATTGCTGGGATCATTCTTGTGAACCTCCTCTGGGCCTACTCCAGGGCTAGTACGTCCTTCCTAAGGTATGTAACCTAAAATTGCTCACAATACTCGAAATGTGGTCTGACCAGAGTATAATAAAACCTCAGAAGTATATCCCTGCATTTACATTCGAACCAAGAAAGATGCCACAACTTTCTCAGTAACTCATCCAGATGAAAGTGATCTTTATGATTCATAAAAGCATCTTAAATCTCTGTCTCCCACATGAGGAATTTCAGCCACTTTCTCTCAGTGATAATAGGATCCCCAGCTGACAGAAGCTCTAGTCCAGCTGAATCCTATGTCTACAGTATTCATCAAATATGTATGCAATCCATATCTCCCACAGATCTGCTCCCATACCTAATCATTTTTCTAGTTGATCTGACCTATTTCTGAGACTGGATTACACTATTTCAAAAAGGTTATACTCTGGTATATAAAACATGAACAGTCCCCAGCTTCTGAACCACACTGTGGCTAAGCATTGTTCACTGGACTGCTACTCAGTTGCTTCTCCCAAGATTGCTTCTCACTGTGCTTCACAACACTGCATTCTCTGCAATATCTACTGACTGGCCCAGTTCCTGCTCTCCAGCTGCTATGAGCAGGATCTTACTGCCCACTGTGTGCCTGATGCAAGAGTAAAGCTTTCAGGAGGGTAAGATTGTGCAATTTGCAACAGACTATAACAAAACTTGACAAACGCTCTGAATCTACAATGTCGCAAATGTGGCTCGACAGACACTCAAACACAGCTGATAGTGAAGGTGAACATACATTTACAAAGTGGAAACTTATTTATAGTCAAGTGTCACCCATGTCACCTATGTGCTCTCAGAAGGCTTTCTGCTTTCTGCTCCCCCACACTGTCTCAGTGCATTTTCGTGTTCTACAGCAGATTTGGAAGGACCTTGCCTAACAGTGGAGCTATTGACTTTGACCATTTGTTTGAGTGACTTTGGGAATGTTTTTATCTAGAGGTCCCAGACGTGCACCCTACTCATGTTGAATTCCACAGAGTGCAGAGGGGCAGGTGAGGTGGAAGGCTCAGCTACCTCCAAGTCTCCTCATCATCAAAATCACCAAATCATAAAGGTCTACAGTACAGAAAAAGTCCCTTTGGCCCATTGAGTGCATGTGTTAAAAAACAGCCACCTAACAATTCCAATCCCATTTTCCAGCACATGGCCCAAAGCCTTGTATGCTTTGGCACCACAAAGGTACATCTAAATGCTTCTTAAATGATATGAGAGTTTCTTCCTCCACTGCCCTTACAAGCAATGAGTTCCAGATCCCCCTCTGGATTAAAACAATTCCTTCTATAGATTGTAACTTATGTTTTTTTCTTCTGCTATGGTTTTTGATCTGATAAGCCAGTGACACTCACCTCTGTATCAAATTTCAAATTTGTGAGTTATCTATTGACTTAAGCAGGTTCCGTCAAACTTGAGACAATTGCATTACTAATTTTCCCTAAGAATGCGTTGAATGTGTTTTCTCATGCTGGTAATTCTACTGGATTAACATCTTCGTAGGAGTAGCTGTTTAATTATTTGCTCCTCTGAAACTGCATCCTACTTCTGCAAATCTTCTGGAAGTGACCAATAATTTTACAAATTTGCTCGGCATTATTTGTCTTGGCTACACATTACTCAGCCCATGAGGCTTTTTTGTTCCACAGTGCTGACACTGGTTCTTTGTATCTGCTATTCGGCCTATTGTTGTCTCGACTCTTCATGTGTGATTTGAGGTCATCACACCTTATAACACAGATTGAATCTGTGGCTGTCCTGTAATAAGATTTTCCATCCCACCTTAGGATTTCTTTGTGATTCTTCTTGGCTTCTGCTTTTAGCATATTCTGAATAGCTTTCTCCAAAGTCAAATCTTCCTTGGAATGTAAAAAAAAAATCAATATTTCCAACAACATTTCTGTCTCCTATAGTTTCTGATTTCAATGTTCATTCTTATAGTTTTCCACTAATCTGTATGCAAAGCTGTGAATTACGAATAATGCAAATACTAACTGCTCTCATTAGTGAGGATCTCTTCGGCTTGTAATATTCCCCACACAGGATCTTTGCAAACATTATTGATGGATCCAGCCACAGTAGAGGTCACTGTTGCTGCCATGAAATGGAGGAGCAGCCGATGTGCCAGCAAGCCCAGGACAAGCAGCAACCTCCAGTGGATACCACTCAGCCTTCACACGAAGAGATTTCAGTGCAAAGTCCCCTCTTGAGGGCTGGAATCCTTTGTCCTCAATGCTATTACTTGTGGGTGAGCAATGCCACGATGAGTGCAGTCACACAGGCAGTAGGATTCAACAACATAGCTGGTCTCTCTTAATTATAGGGCATTACAGACTGCACACATGTAACATTAGAAGGTCTATATTTGCAATGCAGCTAGGTTCATCAACAGAAGAAGAATATTCCATTAATGTGCAAGTCATCTGTGTTATCATTACATTGGGTCACTTCTTCGAAATGCACGGCAGGTACACAGGGTGCTGCCATGATACCAATATCCTTGAGAATTGTAATGTTCCTGCTATATTTGAGGATCCAAATGTCTTACAAGAATAGTTGCTTGGGGATAAGGGCTACCTTTTGCAACTATAGCTGATTTTCTGTTATGCAATCGCTTGAATTAGGCAGAGGAGACCACACAGTGAACTGTGAAAACAGTAGACTAAACTGAGTGTATTACAAGTGAATTGCTACTTCACCTGGAAGGTGTGTTTGGGTGAGGATGGTGAGGAGAGGGAGGGTAAATAGGCGGGTATTATACCTGCTCTGAATGCATGGGAAGGTGCCCTAGGTTTGGGAGGAGATGCTGGGAATGGGGGCCTGCAGAACTTCCGAAGCAGAGGCTGGTTGGGGTGGTAATTGAGGACCAGAGGACTCTAAGATTCATGCCTGAGAGAAAGGAAGCGTGAGGACAGAGGTGCAGGAGATTCATTGAATTGTTTTTGTTTCAAATCTCCATTATCCTCAGTTCTTCATTGAAGAAATGTGAACGTTAGAAATCTGAAACAAACAAAAACAGAAATTACTGGAGAAACTCAGTAGGTTTAGCAGCATATGTGGAGAAAAAGCAAGTTAACATTTCAAGTCCAGTAGCCCTTTTTGAGAACTGAAAGCAGCTGAGAAATAATGATATGCTGTTGACAGGTTTGGAGAGTGAGAAGAATAGGTGGAGACAGTGTCTGAAAGAAAAAAGAAAGCAAAAAGGGAAGCAGACAAGGGATTGTTGAGAGTAATTGTGGGAGTTGGCCATGACCAGATGTGGCACAAGATGTCTGCCTTTGGATTTTTAGTTAGCATAACTATCGCAGAGAAAATTTTTAGCTGCAGTAACAGAATTAGCATTTTTAGTTCAGCATTAGAGTGAGATCATAAGTTAGGATAGTGGCAGCTTTGAGAATAAGATAAACCCAAGGTAACAGACAGAACAAATAAATCTTACAAATTAAAATGCAGGAAGGTTTGTACAAACTTAAAGTGGCAAACTTATTTTTTGGAACAGAAAAGCCAGAGTTTGTAGTTTAGCAAGAATTAGAAGAAAAGTATGGTCCCATAATAACAGAGGTAATTAATTCTTACATCCAAAAGATTAAGGAGGGGAAGAATAGAGATAGTGCATAAAATCTTAGGAATTCTGACAAGATTCTTGAGCTGGGAAAGTGATTGAGTTTCAGTCTTATTAATGGAATTTGAATAGATGTTGTCTTATCAAGTAACATAGTTTCTGTAGAAATATTTTACAGTAGACACAGCAATTTTTGTTTTAGAAGCAATCTCCTATTTAAAACACAGTTGCGGACAGCATGTGAATAACGGAGTTATAATTGCAGCTACAAGATAGAGGGGCAGTGCTTGTTTGACATTCAAGATCAGGTGACACAGAAGCTGCTCACAACTTGTTAGCTAAAGAATTCTAACATTTGGTGTAACCATACAACTTTATGTTAGAACTGACATTATGACTTTTCATAGCAATTAGTAGGAATTAGCATCTTTTTGTCTCTCGTGTAATAACTGCAAAGATTGGAATGTAACTTAGTGGGATGTCGAGACTGGTTTTGATAAATACCCTTGCAGGAACTTTTTTCCCTCAGCAGGGGGACTAGAACAACAGAAAGGAATAAACAAAATAACTTCATAATTGCACCAATAGGCAAATAATTCAACAATGGAAGGGGGCAGAAACGACTGTGAAGCAGGGTCACTAATAAACAAGCACCACTTTGAACCTAATGAACAACTAAAAAAATCCAAATAGGCTTCTTTTAGTAGCTTGGTGGAACTTTAAGTGCTTGATTTTCATTTCTATCAAAGGGCTTTGAATAGGTGTAATATGATAAGTATTTAATAAAGTAATGACAATAAAGTCCATTCTGTCATCAAATTTCTGTTTAACCATCTTACAGCAGGCAAAATAGAGGACATTATAAAAGGCAGCTGTTAGACAGAGAGTATGAGCAAGTTTATGATGCAGCGGGCAAATGCCTAGGAAGGGACATAACAGTCGGTGTTGGAATGTGGTCAATAAAATGTATTGTAAGAGCCCAAGGACAGGTGATAAGGAATCTGATATACATCATGAGGTCATGGAAGAAGCTCGGGTTCATCATTGATTGGGCCTTACAGTATTGGATATACAGATTAGGGGGTTGGAACAATGACATCAATGTTGCATGTAATTATTGCATAAAAAGGCATACAAATCCTGTACTGTATTGGGACAAAGAGAGTGTAACAGACCTCTTCTCTGATCTGACCTTTTTATAAGAGGGCAACTGGGCTCCACGTGAAAGCCAGCTTCAGAGCAGTCTCTGGCCTCTCCCACATAAGATCAATTTGTGCTACTGAACACAGGACTCAAGAGTCCTCTTTGACAACTCTGCCTAACAGTAATCTAGGGAAGAAAAGGTGATAACGGGGACTGGGAATACTTGAAAATAGGTTGACTGTGTTGAGGGCAAAGCATACAGGCCAGGACCTGAGGTTGTGGGAGTAGGTAACAGACATGGACGGAAGTGTTCATACTCTGAAATTGTTAAATGCAGTGTTGGTCCTGAACACTGTAAAGTGCCTAGGTGGAAAATGAGATAGAAATAGTCATTTGGGCAAATGTGGATTAGTTAAAGCAAGTTCACATTGATTTGATAAGGGCAAATGGTGCTTAACTATAGAGGTATTTTTTGATAAGGTAACAGAGTCATAAAGTCAGAGAGATGTACAGCATAGAAACAGACCCTTCAGTCCAACTCGACATGCCAACTGGATATCTTAAATTAATCTAGTCCCATGTGGTGGCATTTAGCCCCTATCCCTCTAAACCCTTCCTATTCATGTACCCATCGAAATGCCTTTTAAACTATACCAACCTGCCACCACTTCGTCTGGCAGCTCATTCTTTACTCACACCACCCTCTGTGTGAAAAGGTTGCTCCTCAGGTCCCTCTTGGTTTTGGCAGTCCAGTTCAGGACTCCCCCACCAGGAAAAATACCTTGTCAATTTAACCCATCCATGCCCCTCATGATATTATAAACCACTTTAAAGTCACCTCTCAGCTTCTGACACTCCAGGGAAAACAGCCTCAGCCTATTCAGCTTCTCCCTATACTCAAACCCTTCAAACCTGGCAACATTCTTGTAAATCTTTTCTAAAGCCTTTCAAGTTTCATAACATTCTTGCTATAGTAGGGAGACCAGAACTGAATGCAGTTTTCTAATAGTGGTCAGACCAAAGTGTTGTACAACCACAATATGACCTCCCACCTCCTGTACTCAATGCACTGACCAACAAAGCCAAGTATACTAAACACCTTCTTCATTATCCTGTCTATCTGTGATTCCGCTTTTAAGGAGCCATGAACCTGCGTTCCAAGGTCTCTTTGTTCAGCAACACTCTCCAGGACCTTACCATTAAGTGTATAAATCCTTCCTGATTTGCTTTTCCAAAATGTAGAAGTTCACATTTATCTAATTTATACTCCATCTGCCACTCCTTGCCCCATTGGCCCATCTAAACAAGATCCTATTGTACTCTGAGGTAACCTTCTTCGCTCTCCACTGCATCTCCAATTTTGGTGTCAGCTGTAAACTTACTAACTCTGCCTCCTGTGTTCACATCCAAATCATTTATGTAAATGATGAAAAGCGGTGGACCCAGCACCAATCCTTGTGGCACACCACTGGTCACAGGCCTCCAGTCTGAAAGCCATACATCCACCATAAACCTCTGTCTTCTACCTTCAAGCCAATTCTGTATCCAAATGGCTGATTGTTGCTGCATTCCATGTCATCTAACCTTGCTAACCAATTTATCATGAAGAACTTTGTCAAACACCTTACTGAAGTTCATATAAGTTATGTCCAACACTCTGCCTTCATCAATCCTTTTCATTACTTCTTTAACGAACTCAATCAAGTTACCATATATACTCAAGTCATAGTAGTTTTTTTTTACTTCTTTTTGTGGTTAAATTTATGGGGTCGACTATTACATGGATACTATTTTTGAGGGGCTGAAATTAATGCCTGTCAAAATTCATACTGTACCATTAGCATAAAGCCATTTGATAGCTAAGCAAATAAAGCAAAAAAAAAACAACAAATTGTGGTAATTCTGAAAACTCAGAGTGGCACACAACAGCCAGTGGACTGGAAGACCAGGAGCAGAGCGGAACATCCAGCAGACTGGAAAGCTGGAGCGCGATGTAACAGCCAGCATGCTGAATCATAAACATTGATCTGTTATCTGTGATGAACTAGGGCCAACCGTTACATGAGATATATGTAAATTTCCAAATTATTTAGCCAAAAATCAGGTGTTGACTTTGACATGAGATTATCTATTACTTGCGTATACACGGTAGTGAGACATGATTGCCGACATACAAAGCTGTGCTGACTATCCCTAATCAGTACTTGCCTTTCCAAATGCATGTAGGTCTTGTCCCTCAGGAACTCTCCAACAACTTGCCCTCCACGGATGTCAAGATGTCAGGATCACCAATCTATTGTTCCCTGGCTCTTCCTTACCAACTTTCTGAAATAATGGTATTGTGTTAGCCAATCTACAGTCTTCCAGCATCTCACCGGTCGGTATCGATGATACAAATATCGGTATCGATGATGCAAAAGGCCCAGCAATCACTTTCCTCACTTCCCACAAAATTCTACGGTACACCTGACCAGGCCCTGGGGATTTATCCACCTTTATGCATTTTTAGACATCCAGCATCTCCTCCTCCATAATATGAACATTTTTCAAGTGTCGCTATTTATTTTTCTGTGTTCTCTAACTTCCATATACTTCTCCACAGTAAACCTTGATGAGTTTTGCAAAGATTTGTAGCTCAGGTTGAGGTTCTGGATGTAGATTAGCTCGCTGAGCTGTAAGGTTTGTTTTCAGATATTTCGTCACCATTCTAGGTGACATCATCAGTGAGCCTCCGGATGAAGCACTAGTTATGTGTTTAGAAGTCCTTGGGTTGGTGATGTCATTTCCTGTGGTGACATAATTTCGTGTGGTGATGTAATTTTCCTGTTCTTTTACTCAGAGGATGGTAAATGGAATCCAAGTCAATGTGTTTGTTGAAAGCGTTCTGGTTGGAATGTCATGCTTTGAGGAATTCTCGTAAGTGTCTCTGTTTGGCTTGTCTGAGGATGGATATTTTGTCCCAGATGACATGGTGTTCTTCCTCATCTGCATGTAAAGATACCAGTGAGAGTGGGTCATGTCTTTTTGTGGCTAGTTGATGTTCATGTATCCTAGTGGCTAGTTTGCTGCCTGTTTGTCCAATGTAGAATTTGTTACAGTTCTTGCAGGCTACTTTGTAAATGACATTAGGTTTGCTTGTAGTCTGTATAGGGTCTGGATGTAGGTTTGCTCGCTGAGCTGGAAGGTTCATTTCCAGACATTTTGTCACCCTACACAGTAACATCTTCAATGGGCCTCCGGGCGAAGCACTGTTGATAATTCCTGCTCTCTATTTACATGTTTGGTTTTCATTGGGTTTGTGTCACAGGAAATGACATCACCACTGGAAATGATGTCACCACAGGAAATAACATCACCAACCCAAAGAAACCCAAACATGTAAATAGAAAGCAGGAATTATCAACAGTGCTTCGCCTGGAGGCCCATTGAAGATATTACCTAGTAGGGTGGCAAAACGTCTGGAAATGAACCTTCCAGCTCAGTGAGCAAACCTACATCCAGAACCGCAACCTGAGCTACAAATCTTCTCAAAACTCGTTAAGTCTGTACAGGGTCTTTCAAGTTCATTAGCTGCTGTTTTAGTGTGTTGGTGGGTTTGTGAGCTACCATGATTCCAAGTGGTCTGAGTAGTCTGACAGTCTTTTCGAAACGCTGGTTTGAAGCTCCCCATTGGCTGTTCGTTCTACTGCGACATCTCGGAATGTCAGTTTGTTATCGCTTTCCTCCTCTTTAGTGAATGTAATGCCAGTAAGGGTATTATTGATGGTCTTGAAGGTTTCCTCTAATTTGTTTCGTGAATAATGTCAAAGGTGTCATCCACGTAGCGGACCCAAAGTTTGACTTGGATGGTTGGCAGAGCTGTTTGTTTGAGTCTCTACATTACTACCTCGGCTAAGAACCCAGATATTGGAGATTCCATGTTCCATTAGATTGTCTATCAGTTTTGTTATTGAAGGTGAAGTGGGTGGTAAGGCATAGGTCCACTAGCTTGATGACATTGTCCTTGCTGATGAAGTTGGTGGTGTTTGGTGTATGTGTCTTTGATTCTTCTGAAAATGTAGTCAATGTTTCTTGGCCAGGTTGATGTTGATGGATGTGAACAAGGCTGTTACGCCAAAGGAGACCATTATTTCATTCTCTTCTATCTTGGTGTCCTTGGTCTCAGGAATTCTTTGGTGAAGAGGATGGAGTGGCCTAAGTCTTCTACTAAGTGTTTTAGTCTTTGGTGCAGCTCCTTGGCTAATCTGTAAGTTGGTGTTCCAGGTAGCAAGACTATGGATCTGAGGGGGGGCTCCTGGTTTATGAATTTTGGACAATCCAGAGAAGCGTGGTGTGTTGGATCAATCTGGTTTCATTTTTTGGAAGTTGGTCTTATTTATTTCTCCAGATTTCTGAAGTTTTTGGAGGAGGGCTGTGATTCTGCTCTCTAATTGTGGGGTTAGGTCCATCACCACTTGTTGGTAAGTGTTGGTACCTGCAAGTAGTGCGTTCGCTTTCTCAATGTAGTCTCTTTGATTTAAAATGACTGGCAAGCGTCCTTTGACTGCTGGTAGGATAACAATGTTTTTATCTTATTTAGTCTTTCTAGCTCTTTTCTTTCTTGTGTATCGAGTTTGTTTCCTTCCTGTTTCCTGCTTTATATTGGTGCGACTGTCTATCTGATGGTGACATTGATGTGAAGTATTTGTTTGGTATCTCCCATCTCCTATGGTTCGACAAATGGGTGGTCTTGCTGATCACTAAGGGGCACTATTCTCTTCTTAATTACCCTTTTCTGCTTAATGTATTTGAAGAATCCCTTTGGATTCTCCTTAACCCTATTTACCAAATCTATGTCCCCTTTTTGCCCTCCTGATTTCCTGTTAAGTATACTTCTATTGCCTTTATACTCTTCTGGAGATTGACCCAATTTCTACTGTCTATACCTAACACAATCTTCCTTTTTCTTGACCACACCCTCAATTTCTCTAGTCATACAGCATTCCTTACCACCTACCAGCCTTGCCTTTCACCCTGTCAGAAACATACTATCTCCTTTTTGAAGGCTTCCCATTTCTGAGCCATCCCTTTATCTGCAAATATCTGCCCCCAATCAACTTTTGAAAATTCTTGCCTAATACATTTAAAATTGGCCTTTAGGGTGGTCAGTGAGAGCCTTTTTACACAGATGGTGATGGCTAGCAACAAAGCTTTAAATTGAGGGGTAATAGATATAGGACAAATGTCAGAGGTAGGTTTTTCACTCAAAGAGTAGTAAGGGTGTGGAATGCCCTGCCTGCAACAGTAGTAGACTCACCAACTTTATGGTCATTGGTTAAACATATGGATGATAATAGAACAGTATTAGTTAGATGGTCTTTAGATTGGTTTCACAGGTCAGTGCAACATCGAGGGCTGAAGGGCCTATACTGCGCATTAATGTTCTATGTTCTGTGCATGTGTGAGTGCGATGGAGTATAAGCCTGTGAGAGGGTGTGTATGTGGGTGTGACTGTGGGGTGACATGTGTGGATGTGTATGAGAGAGAGCACGTGTGTATGAGAAAGATCTGCATGAGTGTGTATCTGTGCGTGTGTAAGAGTGGACAGTAGAGTGGGTGACATGTACTGTGACAGCCACCTGATGAAGGAGCAGCGCTCCGAAAGCTGGTGCGTCCAAATAAACCTGTTGGACTATAACCTGGTGTTGAATTATTTCCCAAGAAAGGTCAAGTTTAGCACCTTCTCTACTAGGTACATCCACAGAATGAATCAGAAAACTTTCTTGAACATGTTTAAATTCCTCTCCTTTCAAAAAAGGTTGATGAGATTCCTCTCCCAATTCTCCACTCCCCCAACCACAAAGCCCCAATCCCCCAACTCCCCTCTCATACATCCCTGACCCTCAACTCACCCTGATCCCCTAACTTTCTGATCTTCCCCCAAATGCAGCAATTGCCCTGACCCTCAGACATTCCCTGACTACTCATTTTTCAATTGAACCCTCAGCCTTCCTCTGAACCCAACAACTCTCCTTAACCCAATTTCACAAAATCTCACCATCCTACACAACTACTACCCTAGTCCCTTCCCTCACCCACCCTGTCCTTTTATTAGCCCACCTTTTCATCTCTCAGAACCCTTTAAATATTTATTTTCAACACAAGATTTATTGAGGGGTCAGTTTTTTTTAAATCTTGTGCTCTGGAAATTCCCTTTTCTCCCAGAATTGTCTTTCCTTTCCCTGATCCCAGCCATCCCTGCAGCATAGTTTAAAGTTTTACAAGGAGCAATATTGAGACTGACCATAAGCTCCCTGAATGTTAACAATTTAAAATGAGCTCCGATGCTTCTGAAACCTGACAACTGCTTATCATGATAGAAGATGAGATTAAAATGATCAGGAATCAATATTCTTACCAGGTGTCCAAGCTGATACGGCTAGGAACCCTCCAACCACAAGGGATGAACTCGGATTTCACCAGTTTCCTCATTTCCCCTCCCCCCAGCCTGTCTCAGTCAAATCCATCAAATTCAGCACCGCCTCCCTAACCTGCAATCTTCTTCCCGACCTCTCCGCCCCCACCCCAATCTGTCCTATCACCCTCACCTTGACCTTTTTCCACCTATCACATTTCCGACACCCCTCCCCCAAGTCCCTCCTCCCTATCTTTTATCTTAGCCTCCTGGACAAACTTTCCTCATTCCTGAAGAAGGGCTAATGCCCGAAACGTCGATTCTCCTGTTCCCTAGATGCTGCCTGACCTGCTGCGCTTCTCCAGCAACACATTTCCATGTCCAAGCTGATAAGACAACTCAACAGGTGGGAGATATTTAACTATCTATTATGCTATCTATAATATTTGTGGTTTAGTTAATTGGTTATGTGGATTGGACAATACTTGGGTTAGAATAATGGCAATGACAAAGGAGAAGCCTACTCTAACAATGTGTGCCTTGAAGGGACCTTGATATAATTGACTTTAGAGTGAGGCAGTTAGAATACAGATTCTCAAAGTGAATGCATTTTCTGTCAGAATTATGGATATATGGTCCATGTAGAAAAGAAAAACTATTTTGTGTCAATAATTTACAACAGTGAATTCACAGAACAACTTGTCCTTTCATCTTTATTGCTTTTCTCAATCATCACGAGCTATTTATTTTGAGGCTAGGTCATTTTACTTCTTTATTTCATGTAGCAAGTAGAAATTTAATCAATGTTATTTGAGGCTTTTGTTGCTGCAAGTTTAATGCGACAGATTTGTCACTTTCTATTTGTCCATTTATGAAATATATTTGGTCATGGTTTATTTCCAACTAATGCACTTAGGATATTTAACCTTTTACTTAGCAATACATGTCTTTGAGGATTTCTACACTGAGTCTTGCAGGATTGTCCATTGGATGATTAGCCAGAAAACGTGGAGGAAGGTGAATGATAATGTTTTGTCTAGTCAATGTCAGAAAGAGGATATCTAACATCAACTGGAAGATTTATGCCAACAGGACCCAAAAAATGGTTGTGAACAAAATTAAAACATGAATACTTAGTATGTCTGTGGTGATAAAATTAGCATTTCAGTTGATAAATATTCCTGTCTTTCAAATGCTGTTTTAGTGACTGGAGGAAGGAAAAACTGATGGGTTATTTCATGGATTATTGCTTTTCTTGATTGTTATTGATGACTTAGACTTTGGTACATATGAAATGATTTCAAAATTTCAAGAAGATGCAAAACTTGGAGCAAGTGTAAACTGTCAGGAAGATAAATCCTGAGGGGACATAGTCAGGCTGGTGGAATGAGCTGACAAATAGAGATAAATTTCTTCAAACTTTTCTGCAATAAAGTTTATTTTGGAGAAGCTTGCTATGCTGGCAAATGCATAGGAGTTTTCATTCTGTTTCTCTCTGCTGAGAGAAAACAGTGAAATGCTCGCTCTTCACAGTTAGAGCGAGTGTCACCTCTTGAATGCAGCAGTGGCTGATGAACTAGAATTAGCTGTTCCAGTTTAAAAAGATCCCATTGAGTAGATGTTAAGATAGAGTCACCTGGGAGTCCAGTCACCACCAGCATGATGTGCAGAATGTGGTCACTGCACATTCAGTAAGTACTAACTTTTTGGTTAAACCTTTTGGTTGTTAAGTATTTTAAGAAAACTAGGCAGGCTATCCAATGTGTGGAATGGTGGCAGATTAAATTTAGATCAGAGAAGTTTGAAATGTTTTCTTTTGGTAGGAAGAATGAGAAGAAACCAATATGAAATGGTGATTAGTATTCTAAAGGGTGTTCAAAACCAAAGGAACTGGGGGGTTACGTACAAAAATTATTGAAGTTAGCAGATAGGCTGAGAGAATGATTTAAGAAATTGTGGGCTACACAGATAGCCACAAAGACTACAAATTTAAACAAGTTACTATGAGCCTGTACAATACCCTACATTGACAGCATCTGGAGTATTGTGCCCACCTCTGGGTATCACACATTATACGGTTATTAGAGAGGATGCAAGAATGATTTATGAGTGCCTCTGAAGATGAAGAATTTTGGCTATTCTTCTTGGAATCTTTCTTAAAATACTTAACAGCCAAAAAGTTAGTACTTACTGAATGTGCAGTTAGTGAGTGACCACATTCTGCACATCATGCTGGTGGTGACTAGACTCCCAGGTGACTCTATCTTAACATCTACTCACTGGGATCTTTTCAAACTGGAACAGATAATTCTAGTTCATCAGCCTCTGCAGGAGGTCTTCTAAATCCTGAGGGAATCTGGACAAAGCATAAATGGGGAATCTCCCCCTGTTGGTGGGAAGCTGAGAACCAGGTTTAAAGAAATGGGGTGGAGGGGAGAGGGAAACCAATGGTGATATGAGGAAAGTATTATGTATAATACAGGATCTGGAATGGGCTGTCTGAAAGGCCAGTGAGGTTTGACACAATTAAGGCTCTTGAAAAAGAATTTAAAGAAAACATAAAAGGCAAAAGAGGTATGGGAAAATGTGGGCGAGTGAGACTGAGTTGCTCTTATGGAAAGCTGACATGCACACAATGGGCTTAAAGGCCACCCTATGATTCTCTGCTTCCTTGATAATATTGCTGCCAGAGTGATTGCAGAAGTATTTTTTTTCACTTCTTTGAGACTGCAGACAGTTGCAATCTCTGGCCACTGAGTAGTGCTGTATACCAATCATTTGCTACCTTAGAAAATGTTCTTATGTTTTCTGTTTCTCGTAATGGTTTCATCATTGTGTTCCCCATTGTCCAACATTACTTACCTATGTTCTGTCCTTCACCAGGCAACTATGTTATTGCTAGTTCAGCAAATGTTTGAGCAGGAGGATGCCATACAGGCCCTAGAACCAGCTCTACCATACCACAAAATCATTTTACTACCGCAACTTCACCTCAGTACTATCATCACTCTTCAAAATTCTCTCTATATATAGGTTTCCTTCGGGTTCTCCGGTTTCCTCCCACAATCCAAACACGTGCAGGTTCGGTGAATTGGCTATGCCAAATTGCCTGGAGTGTTCAGGGATGTGTAGGTTAGGTGCATGAGTCAGGAGTAAATGTCGGGGAATGGGTTTGGATGGGATACTCTTCAGAGGGCTGGTGTGGATTTGTTGGGCCGAAGGGCCTGTTTCCACATATTAGGGATTCTAATTTTAGAAAAATCTACTAACATTGGTCCATTGGTGCTCTGTACTTCTATCTACCAGAAATATGCTGTTTGTACTCTGGACCATTTTTTCCTTTCACACATATCAAGATCTTGATGATAACGTAACAGCGGCACGGTGGCACAGTGGTTAGCACTGCTGCCTCACAGCGCCAGAGACCCGGGTTCAATTCCCGCCTCAGGCGACTGACTGTGTGGAGTTTGCACGTTCTCCCCATGTCTGCGTGGGTTTCCTCCGGGTGCTCCGGTTTCCTCCCACAGTCCAAAGATGTGGGAGGAAACCGGAGCATGCTAAATTGCCCGTAGTGTTAGGTAAGGGGTAAATGTAGGGGTATGGGTGGGTTGCGCTTCGGCGGGGCGGTGTGGACTTGTTGGGCCGAAGGGCCTGTTTCCACACTGTAAGTAATCTAATCTAATCTACTGTAAGTAATCTAATCTAATCATTGCTCTTTTCATGAGCCAATCATTATGACTATAGATAATTAAGACTAGAAAGATAAGCTGAAGAAGGTGATTAAGACTATGGGCGGGATTAAGCTAGACTTGGAAGTCAGATGAAAGGTGATAAAAACAGGTCAGAACAATTTCCACATGCTGAACTCCATCTCCCAATGAGGAGAGGGGAGTGAAACAATTACATGCTTCAGATTTAAGTGAAATAGGCAAGTAACATCGAAAGAGGGATCACTCTCCAATTAATGTTGGTGAAAGGGCCCTCAAAGCTGTCCCAGTTGAGCTATGGTCTATAATACAGGGTAAATAATGGGGCATTTCAAAATGAAGGCTCCCTCTACAATCAATTTAACAAAATTTTTAAAATTATTTTGCCAGCACAACCCACCACTGTTGAGGGGAAACCCTTCTACTGCTTGGTCTGCAAATGCTTCTGTCCTCCTGCTCTTTCACTGGAAGGCCACCCTACGTAGTTTAACTGTCTCCAGTCACTTGTCAGAATCTCGAGGCTGATTGTTAAATCCCAGTTGTCTCCTTTTAATAGGCTCATATCTTTGATTTGCTGCACCAAACAGAATTTGGTGAAATGAACAGTCATCAGATGCAATGGACATGGAAGCCATCAGCTATGATCTTGCATCTCTGCACAGAGGAGTCTTTTGTGGAAGGAGAGATTCTGTCAATTGTTGAGGTTGGTGGAGTTGATATTCCATATGACTAGGTGATGTCCACATTAATGCCAGGTCAAGAGATGGATTCATACATCAGTCTCTTGCTTTTCCTGTATTAGAATGACATTATGTATAATATCTAGGAAGTCTTGATGTAAAGATATTCGCTTTGAAGACTGCATTCTTGGAGAGTCCTAGTTTGTCTCTGGAATGAGCAGAAACAGTGTTCTAATTCAAGCCACCCACTGATGCCTTTAAGCTGTTGCATCTGATCACCATGTTAGCTGAAGCTGTTCTGATGAGCTGTGACCAGAATGTATCTCTGGAAATTGTTTGGGAAATGGAAGATTCTGGTAAATAATTCCTTTGCATTCTAAATTTCCAAAAATATTCCACTAAACAGAGAATTCAGAGTTTGCTTCCCTGAAGTTGAGTTACCCGGGAAATGTTTAGACACTTTTTGTGCCTTCCTTTTATGAAGGTAGACATAATGGTCTAAATATTATGCATCACAAACGACAGAAATTGCTGGAAAAACTCAGGCCTGGCAGGATCTATGGAAAGAATTCATTTAAGTGAATTCTTTCAAGACAAATGACCCTTCCTCAGAACTGATAGCTAGGACAATGTCAGTTTATATGCAGAAGATAGGATGGGGAAGGGGGTAAGGAGTAAACAGTAGAGGGGGATAGAGCCCGAAGAGAGACATCAACAACTGAACAGACAAGAGTGGATAACAATCCAACTAGGAGGGTGCATAGCTGTTAATGGAGACTGTTAGTGACTTGTGTGTAATAGCAGACTATGACGTGGAGGTGCTGGTGTTTAACTGGGGTGAACAAAGTTCGAAGTCACATGACACCAGGTTATAGTTCAACTGGTTTATTCGAAATCATAAGATTTTGAAACATTGCTCCTTCATCAGCTATATTGTCCACTTGACAAAGGCGCTGCTGTCTGAAACCTTGTGATTTCAATAAACCTGTTGGACTATAACCTGGTGTCATGTGACTTCCGACATAGCAGACTGTGATAACAAGGGCTGGTGTGTGGGGATTGGGGTAAGAACATGAGAGTTCAAGCCCTAAAGTTTTTGAACTCCATATTGAGTTCAGAAGGCTGCAGGGTCCCCAGGTGGAAAATGAGGTGCTGTTCTTCCAGCTTACACTGAGCTTCGCTGGAACACTGCAGCAAGCCTGAGACGCAGATGTCAGCCAGGAAACAGGACGTTAAAGCTATTCACCCTTCCGGTCAGATTATTATCTAATCCTCTAACTGTCCAACTGTTCTTCTGTCTTTGGGCTCTCTCCCTGCATATTGTTTATTCCTTACCCCCTCCCCATTCCATCCTATCTTCTGCATATAAACCGACATTTTCCTAGCTGCCATCAGTTCTAAAGAAGGGTAACAGACCCAAAACGTTAACTCTGATTTCTCTTCACAGATGCTACCAGATCTGCTGAACTTTTCCAACAATAGTTTTTCTGATTTCACAGAATCCACAAGTCTTCCCGTTTTTAAATATTATACATTTTAAAGTATCAATTGTTTTGAGTTTTTTTGGAGGGAGTTTTGCTACATGGCCTAAAGATATCTCTCAATGTATCTTATCAAACTTACCTCACCAACTACCTACCCTGACTCTATGGAGTTCGTCCAATTCTAATGCTACCTTAACACATGTCCTTCATAAGACTGTAAGATATAGAAGCAGAATTAGGCCATTCAGTCCATCCAATCATGGTTGATATATTTCTCAACCCCGATTTGCAGCCTTCTCCCAGTAGCATTTTATCCCCTTACTAATCAAGCATCAATCTCTTTCTTTAAAAATACTCGATGACTTCACCTCCACAGCCTTTGGTGATAATGAGTTCTACAAATTAACCACTATCTGGCTGAAGAAATTGCTCCTCATCTCCATTCTAAAGGGTCATCCCTTAACTCTGAGGCTGTGCCCTTGGTCTTATTCTCTCTCAATAGTGGAAACATTTTCTCCACATCCACACTATCCGAGTCTCTCTCAGCATCCTGTAAGCTTCGTTCAGATCCCTCTCATCCTTCTAAACTCCATTGAGTAGAGACCCAGAATCCTCAACCACCCCTCTTGTGACAAGCCCTTCATCCCCAGGATTAGTCTTATAAACCTCCTCTGAACTTTCTCCAATGCCAGCACATCTTTCCTTAGACACAAGGTCCAAAACTGCTCACAATATTCCAAATGCAATCTGACCAGAGTTTTGTCCAGCCTCAACAGTACTGCTCTTGTATTCTAGCTTGTATTATTATATTGCATTTACCTTCCTAACTGTCAACTGAACCTTCATGTTAACCTGAAGAGAATCCTGAACTAAGACTCTCTCAAGTCCCTTTGTGCTTCAGATTTCCAAAGCCTTTCTCCTTTTAGAAAATAGTCTGTATCTCTTCTTCCTACCAAAGTGCATAACCTCATTCTTCCCCAGATTGTATTACATCTGCCGGTTCTTTGCCCATTCTCTTGGCCTGTCCAAGTCCTTCTGCAGCCTCTCCACAACACTACTCCTCTCCACTGTCCCTCCACCTATCTTTGTGGCATCTTGTTCAAACTTATGCAAACAATGTCCTCAGTTCCTTTGCCCAGATTGTTCACATGAATAAAACTCTAATGCCTACAGAACGTTATGGTCACTGGCTAAAAAAAGCCTTTATCTCCACTCTCTGCCTTCTGTCAGTCAGCCAATCCTCTATCCATGCCTAAACCTTGCCCCTAATACCATGGGCTCTTAGCTAATTTAGCAGCCTCCTGTGCAGCACCTTGTCAAAGGCCTTCTGGAAATCCAAATAGATCATGTCCACTGGCTCTCCTTTGTCTAATTTGGTCATTATCTTCTCAAAGAATTCTAACATTTGTTAGGTAGGCACCCCTTCCCCACCCCAATGAAGCCCTGCTAACTCACTGCTATTTTAATCAATCTTAATACTGGATTCTAAAATTTCACTAACAACGCAGGGCATTGTAGCCTGACATATCTTCAGCCTCCGATCCTTTTTAAATAGGGCTGTTACATTAGCCATTTTCCAGTCCTCTGGGAGAGGGATAAGTGTGCACTGCAGGGCAAGAGTTATAGCTGGGGGCAGGGAAATTATGATGCGGTGAGACACGACCTAGGATGCGTGGCTTGGAAAAGTAGGCTTCAAGGCATGGGCACAATTGATATGTGGAGCTTGTTCAAGGAGCAACTATTGAGTGTCCTTGATAAGTATGTACCTGTCAGGCAGGAAGGAAAGGGTCGTGTGAGGGAGCCGTGGTTTAATAAGGAATGGAATCCCTTGTTAAATCAAAGAGGGCGGCCTATATAAAGATGAGGCGTGAAGGTTCAATTGGGGAGATTGAGAGTTATAAGGTAGCCAGGAAGGACCTGAAGAGAGAGCTAAGAGCAGCAAGGAGGGGACATGAAAAGTCCTTAGTTGGTAGGATTAGGGAAAACCCTAAGGCTTTCTATAGGTATGTCAGGAATAAAAGAATGACGAGGGTAGGA
>NC_057724.1:36822464-36841860 GCF_004010195.1 Chiloscyllium plagiosum | reverse complement strand
GGAATTGAGTTCTGGAGCCCTGAGGTCATGTTGCAGTTTTATAAGACTCTGGTGCAGCCTCATCTGGAGTATTGTGTGCAGTTTTGGTCACCATGTTATAGGAAGGATGTGGAGGCACTGGAACGGGTGCAGGGGAGGTTTACCAGGATGTTGCCTGGTACGGTAGGAAGATCGTATGAGGAAAGTCTGAGGTACTTGGGGCTGTTTTCATTGGAGAAAAGAGGGTTTGGGGGTGACTTGGTAGAGGTGTACAAGATGATTAGGGGTTTAGATAGGGTTGACCATGAGAACCTTTTTCCACGTATGGAGTCAGCTATTACGAGGGGGCATAGCTTTAAATTAAGGGGTGGTAGGTATAGGACAGATATTAAGGGTAGATTCTTTACTCAGCGAGTCGTGAGTTCATGAAATGCCCTGCCAGTAGCAGTGGTGGACTCTCCCTCTTTATGGGCATTTGAACAGGCATTGGATAAGCATATGGAGGATAGTGGGCTAGTGTAGGTTAGGTGGGCTTGGATCGGCGCAACATCGAGGGCCAAAGGACCTGTACTGCGCTGTATTTTTCTAAGTTTTTCTATGTTTCTATCCCTGACTCCAATCACTTCTGAAAGATCATTACCAATGCCTCCACAATGTTTTCAGCTATCTCATTCAGAACCTAGGTGTGTAGTCTATCTGGTTTGGGTTATTTATCCACCTTCAGACTTTCCAGTTTCCCAGCACCTTCTCCTTAGTGATGGCCATGATACTTATCTCTACACCATGATTTTCATGAAGTTCTGGTAGGCTGCTGGTGCTTTCCAATGTGAAATCTGATGCAAAACTGGAGCAATTCACCACTCTATGGAACTCCATCAAAATACCAGCATTTGCATCTGGACAAGCAATGGCAATCCTTCATTGCCCCTCACAGGCAAACAAATGGCACGGCAGCCACAAGCCCACACTGTACACAATACTCCCTCCCACATACAACTTCATGTTCTCATCCAAGTCACCATTGAACAAAATAGTTCACTGGTCATTAGCTACATCCCATCTAAACATCCTCAGTCAGTCTATCTCCAATGCTTACTGGTCACTCACAGCTTGTCATTGTCCAGTAGGGGGTTATGATGTACAGCCAGCAGTTGAATAATTCCACAGATAAGCTTTTATTCACAGTCAGCAAAAGTAAACAGAAACAAAATTTTAAGAGACTGCAGTTTGCCCTCACAGTGTAAACTATCTTCCATTTGATGACTATCTGCTGCACTGAGCTTCATAGAGTTTAGAAGAATGAATGAGTCATCTTATCAAAATATACAATTTATTTACTTACCTGAAATATTTGTCAGTCAGAATCTGTCTGGTTTGTAATACTCAATCTAGCTGAGCTCTGTCATACTCAAGGAGAGCTCCCTACTCTTCAGTGTCCTTATCTTTGACAGAAGACTGCTCCAGTGCTTCGGGTTCCTCAATATCCAGTCCATCGCCTTGGTGCTTTAGTTCAATTATGTAAAGCATAGCTATATCATCCTAGCATACTTGCTCTGTTCAGACTATACTGGAGGGCCCTTCCAGATTGCTTCAGCAGCCCTATCGTTTGCTATATCACAGCCTTGGTCACAGCATGTGCACCAACTGAATGACTAACATATTACATCAAAAAGGGAGTGCCTGCTGCACTCCAACCATTTCCCATCACAGAGTCACCTCAAGCATGAGACTTTTCATTGCATTCATCAGAATCCATTGTTGTCCTAATGATGCAGCAAAGTCCCTCTCACCCAGCAGCATCTTTGGAGGTTTCTCAAACTGTGCAATTTTGAGTATGATTCACTTTCTTTTTATGTTCATGTTACTAACTTCTGCATCACTGAAATGACGAAGCTAGTTTAGCAGCACCACCTTTGACAAATATTTGATGCATCAGTACTTTCAGTTTGTATACAATGCATATGTGCAAAGAAATCTTTGTAAAAGAAATGTAGCTGGAGTTTCCAAATGGATGCTTCATGTATTTGTCCCTGCAATGTCCTACTATCCAGTGGATAAGGATCCTGTGCTTTCATCTATCAAACTGACCCTGTCACCAGCTATCCCTGGGCATTGTCCATGTCACTTTCCAGTTGCATTTCTCACTAGTGAATGGCAAGTGATGACATGGAACACAGCTTTTGATTAACACTATCAGCACTGGGCCCTGCTGACCTTACATGTATGCTTTTCAAGACTAAATGTTATGTAATTACTAGCCATTGCTTATTTTCCTTCAAAACGTTAAAATATATTTTCAATCTACAAATTACACTTAAACTTCCTCCTTTTATACCTTCATAATTGCCCTTGTTTAGATTTATAGACCCAGGGGAGAATCGTACCAGGGTCTGAGTGATATAGGCTATGACGAGATTTGTATAAGAATTGGATGAAAAGTCCAGTGAGGCCTGTCTGGACGTCGAGCATCTCACTCCACCTTCTGTGTTCTTGTCATATGGCATGGTGAGTTACTTGCTCGGGAACAGCGAGTTGCCAATTAAGGAGGACTGCAGCTCATTAAGCGCCTTATTAATGGCACAACTCCCTCATTAATATTCAGCTTCCTATTATATAAAATGTGCAGAACAAGCTAAGATGTCAAGAATTCTCCACACAGAAGTCAGAGTGGGCAACTGCTGACTTCAGCTTGTTACTGGCTATGAGAAGCACCAAACAGCATCTGAGGGCATGATCCAGCTGCAAGCACCCTTCCATAGTCATTGGCATCTGACATTGTCACCCCTCACAGCCATCATGAAGCCTCCCAAATATACAAGCAGGCCACTCAGGAAGTAAAGATGCCTTGTAGGGGGCACCAGCAACTGGCCTAAAAAGTCTACAGCAGGGTCGCATTGCACACAGGGATAGATGCCCAGAGTGCATCTCCAGGGACTTGTTTGCTCTTTGAGTGCTCATTCACTTAGTACCAACTAGTATGGTCCCAGCATCCATGCCATACTTTGCCAGGTCATGCCTATTTGACTGTGGTTGAACTACAAATGTTTAAGGCTCTCAGCAGTCACATATTGACCTGCTGTTTTGCATAGACACACAGTAAGGCAGTTTGAGATTTTGGACTTGTCCAAAGGGTGTGCTGGGGACAATAGAGTCTTGTTGTAGGTTTGTCGAGGCATCAGTTTAATACTTACAGCATGTGCCAGCTACCTGCTCATTAATCACACTGTATGTGTGTGTGTTCACCCAATTAGCCATGTTGTAAACTGGTGGGGGCCAGTCCTCAGTCCAATTAAGGTGGGGACGGCTGCTGGTAAGAAGGTCCCAGTACAGTGAGTCAAGGCCACAGTCTGCACACATTCTTGACTTGGTCAGTCATCACCCTCAGACTCTTACCATTAGAAAATCTTTACATTTGTATTCTGAGGTGTGGGCAATTGCCAGTCGTTCAGGGCCATCACACCAAGTCAGGCGAATTGTGTATTGTCAGTCGGGAAACTGTAAAGAAAATGGAATGGGCTTTTGTCAGTCATGTCTAAACGCTACTTGTTGACATTGGACAAAAATCTGGCGTGAAAACATTGTCGGGGTCAGTCTGTCAATTGTTAAGGGTGCAAGTGGCAGCGTGTAAGGTCGTGGGGAGTGTCACTGCTGAAAGGACAAAGAGAGACAAGATTGAGGGGAGGAGGTAAGTGATGCATTTGTGGATGTGAGCTGTACAAAACAGCAGATTCACATGCATGGCAAACTAAGGCAGTTATTGGCAGTCACCGTCATTGTGGCCTCCATTGGGTTAGCATGGAGGACAAGAGTGTGCATCAGTAATGTACAAAATTGAGTTCAGGAAGCAGAGAGGACAGTTGGAGCCAAAGTTCAATGGGTCTCCATGTAGGGGAGTAGTGGATATAGGTGGAAATGTGCTGTCAGGGTAGAGCAAGGTTAAAAGGGACATGGAGGGTTGGGTTTGAATTGGGTATCTGGAGACCAGATGGAGCTCAATGTCATCCACTATGAGCTGTCTTCTCTGCCATCTTGCCATTCTCTCGATATGAAATGTAACTGGCAAATAGCTCAGGCAACATCAGTGTCAGTTTGACGGGTGAAAGGATGGAATGCACATCTGATATGCCCTGTCAGTTAGACATCCCGACTCAGAGCACAAAAAAGCAAAGCAATGCAAGGCAGGGATACTGTGAGGCTCAGAACAAGTGAATGTTTTGGCAAGTGAAGAGTCCAGAGATGCCAACAAAGTGTCTAATTCTGCTACACATCACACTGTAGCCATGTCACACAGAACCCTATAAGACTCTGACCACTATTACCCCACATTGTTCAATAAGGTCCAGTTGCCTGGTTAGCTTTATTTCACAAACCTACGAACATACAGGGCAAAAGAATTAGCTGACAAGTGAAGAATGAAATTTGGAACCTTGCAAAATTTGTTGAAACCAAGAATTGTCAGCCTATTGTCTTTTGCAATCCAACCAGCCTGGATTACATTCAATGGATGTGGACCTGAATTCTAAGGTTGGATTAGTTATAGTGAATCTGCTGTTTTTTTCAAAACATTCCCTGAGTAGATTAAATAGTTGGGGCAGGATATATAAACTTGTAGATTATATGCATCATGCTAAAAGTGGGGACTTAAGGCTCAAATGCCTTATTTGAATTTGTATTTAGGCTTTCTAAATGAGTTTGAAGTCACTGAAATATTAAAACCTTAATGAAACTTGCATGCCTGTCAACTCAACCTTTTCCTGAAGCATAACAATGCTGAATCTATCATAACATTGTATTTGTATATTTCCTCTGCTCTAATATAATTACACTCCAGAACATTTGCATGAAGACTTCTTAATTAAATTAGATTCAAATTAAGATATATTTGATGAACATAATATGATTCAAGTAATCAGATTTCAGTATGACCTCTATTGCTACACTGTGGAGACTCATACTGATGACTGCCATGAACTATTTATTCACCTTGATGATGCTAGATTAAAGAAGCTGATTTTTCAATTATTTTGTCAGCTTTACTGATAACCTGCTTTTACAGTTTTTAAAATATATACCTGCACAAGCCAATTAACAAATGGGGGTTGTAACCATGTACGTTATTTGAGAAGTGAGGGTGTTGAGATGTCTGTTTCCTTACTGTGTAGAAAATGTTATTGTAGGACCTGGGATGGAATCAAGGAATTTGAGATTTTTGTGCTATCTCATCTTCATCTCGCCAGATTGGGAAAGATTACACCAGAGAAATCTCACTGAAGTGTCTATACTGTCACCTTCTGATTCTAAACCTATATTTATTTGATCCAGGATACAATATATTTTGTTAACTACTTTGTTAACCTGTTCTGCCATCTTCAAAGATTTTTTGTAGAAATACTTCCATGACACTTATATTAATTGAAAAGCAAAGTATTTTACCTTTAGCTTGTATTGCTGCTCATCATTCTTTTATCTAAACCTATTATCTGATGCCTGTTGGTTTGAATTTTATCTCTTAGGTGTCCTCTCTTCTCTTAGGTATTACTACTATCCAATCATTATCACACTTGCACATTTCATATCATCTGCAAATTTTGAAATTGTGTCCTATATCTGAATATTAAGGGCTCAGTTGTACACATTGGATGGGCTTCCACATTTGGAGATCTACCACAGAGAACTGATGGAAAACAAATTGTAATTCACCAAATATATACACAAGGGTTTTTGGAAAAAAATCATGTTGCTCTAAGCTTCCTTTTTTTTACATCAGTATGTCACATTTATTGATATCACATTATTGCATTTCAAGTGTTGACTTCCCATTGTCATTGGGTGAAAGTGAGGAGTGCAGATGCTGGAGATCAGAGTCAAAATTAGAGTGGTACTGGTAAAGCACAGCAGGTCAGGCAGCATCCAAAGAGCAGGAAAATCAATGTTTCCGGCAAAAGCCCTTCATCACGAATCTTCCCATTGCCATTGTTTTATGACAACTATCAATAAAGAATGTATTCCATTGAGTAGCGGTGCAATTGAGTGATGAATGGTTGCAGGATTCTTTAATTTACAGGAAGAAAATCCTATACTGAAGATGTTCAATTTGAGGGGTCATTTAAAATGCAATTTAGAGCAATGGATTTAATAGGACAGGGATATTAATTGATGCAATACCCACCCATCTGTCTGCTGTAATTATGTCTTGACTGTGATGGATAGATTTGTGCTGGGCTCTGTGGAACTGGATTTTATTGCCAAATATTTAAATTACTCAACTCTTCTCAACTCCAACATTCTTGTTCCCTTAGACTATCTGGTCTCACAATGTTGGTAAAGCAACCTTCCATCATCTTGCAGTGTGAACACTGTTAAATGATGTAGTTCAGGAAGCCTTGTTCTGAGATGATATGGCACATACAGAAGGCTGAGAAAGTTCACAAATCACAAGCCTCTCTATTCTCCTCTTCTCCACCATCTCAGCTTCTTGTTTTTGCTTGCTTTTTCCAATGGTCTTCTAAACACTCAGCCTTTCTAAGTCCTAGCAATTAGTGACTGTGTCTCCCAGTTGTCAATGTCTGCTATCTTTCATATTTCACTTGCATGCAACTTTGAAGCAGAGCTATGGAGATCAAGGAGGTCACATCCTAGTGGGAATACAACCATTATTGATCCTATGAACATGGCTAAGCTATTACAGATATTGTTGGTTTAGCAATGAGTCTATGATGATGAAATTAGCATGCTTCTGACCTTTGAGTTGGATACCTTGTTCTCTTGCTACTGCAGAATTGAAAAGATCATGTCAGATTTGCAACTTCCATTTCTCAAACTACACAAGGATTCAAGGAAGATGCATTAAGCCAGAACCTGCAGGCTAATAGATGTCACAATCGTTGCAGACACCTCTATACTTGTGCAGGATCACAAACTTTGCATCACACAGAACCCACAGTGGCATCTTCCTCTAGTGGAAACTATTTAATTTAAGCAGCTGCTGCAGAAATACCATTTTCCATGATTGATGGGTTTAAGTGACATAACACCTGGAGATTTACAACTATTCTTGCTGAGCTCCACACTGTGGTATAAATGCTTGGCTTCTCCATGACTGGCAGGTTTCTTGTGGTTTGTAGCACTTCCTCAGTGACAGCATTCTCTCTCTAGTTATTCTACATTTCTCTCCAATGCTTTATTGCAGTCAATAACCTCCCCTATTTTCTTTTTGCAATCGAGTTGTTTCTTTGCAAATAGATCTGTTACCTTTTTGATCCCTTTGTTTACCCACCTGACATTTTTCCTTTGTTGAAGAATTCTAGTTATTCTGGAAGATTTGTAACCAGTCATTGTTGGTGTTTACCTAACTGTCTGCTGAATTTTGAGTGCCTCCTTATTATTTCCAGAATTTTCTTACTCCAATTTCTCCTGTAACGAATGCAAGCGGACCACTTTGTTACCATGGCAGTGTCGACTATTGTTGTTCAGATGGAACTAGTCAGTAACGTCGAATTATTTTTCACCGTGTGTTAACTGTCTGATATTGTGGATAATTTTTCAAACTATGTTCCATTTCATTTCTACATTCTGTTTGAAAATGTCGGCCAGCATCTGTCCAATCAAATTGTGGAACTGCTGGTATTTCTCTGGGGAGACAGTGGCTGACATTGATGAAAGGACAACATTTCTGCTTTGAATTAATGGAATTCATTTTCTCAATTGAGTACAGAGCACTATTCTGGCCCTGGTTTGGTTACAGGAGTTGCTGGTTAGATGACATATTTTAGCAAGTCCATCTTTGTGCTCCATCCAGCTTTTCTGTCAGGGTTTACTCTTTCAACCTTGAACTCCTCTGAGATATCACATGGCTGTGCAGATATTTTTCCCAGAGTTAGGAGATTGGTTCATGATGTGCTGGGCTCTGTCAAATGCTCAATGGATATGTGCACACCATATCTGAAGGCCAGTCCTTCCCTGCGTTCCTCTGAAGCTTTAGTCTGGGGCTGCAAGTAGCCCTGTGTTATCATGAGGAAGCAAAGCTGAGGACTTGCCAATAGAGAGATTATGTGTATTGATAGGGAAAGACTTTCACATTTTGTCTTTTTTTTGCACTGCTGCTAGCCACCGGTGTGGGTTGACAATAAGAGGCAAACTCGGCACAGAATTGGAAAGTATGATTGCAATCTTTACCCACACATTACATGAGCAATGTTTTTTAAAATTATTTCATGGAAAGAGGGCATCAGTGGCCAGGTAAGCATTCATAGGTGAAAGTGAGGACTGCAGATGCTGGAGATTAGAGTCAAGATCAGAGTGGTGCTGGAAATGCACAGAAGATCAGGCAGCATCCAAGGAGCAGGAAAATCGACGTTTTGGGCAGGACCCCCATTCTTAGTCCATCCGTAATTGTCCAGAGAACAGTTAAAAGTCAACCGCATTTCTGTGGGTCTTGAGTTTAAAAATGTGTTGCTGGAAAAGTGCAGCAGATCAGGCAGCATCAAAGGAGAAGGAGAATCGACGTTTCGGGCATAAGCCCTTCTTCAGGAAATCTTATGTCTGAAATGCACAGCTTATGCCCGAAACGCCGATTATCCTTCTCCTTTGATGCTGCCTGACCTGCTGTGCTTTCCCAGCAACACATTTTTAAGCTCTGATCCCCAGCATCTGCAGTCCTCACTTTCTCCCTGTTGGTCTGGAGTCACATGTAGACCAGACCAGGTAAGGATGACAGTTTCCCTCCCTCAAGGACATTAGTGAATGAGATGGGTTTTTTTTCTCATCAATCAACAATAGTTTTATTGTCATCATTAGACGGTGGCACAGTGGTTAGCACTGCTGCCTCACAGTGCCAGAGACCCGGATTCAATTCCCGCCTCAGGCGACTGTGTGGAGTTTGCACATTCTCCCCGTGCCTGCGTGGGTTTCCTCCGGGTGCTCCGGTTTCCTCCCACAATCCAAAAAATGTGCAGGTTAGGTGAATTGGCCATGCTAAATTGCCTGTAGTGTTAGGTGAAGGGGTAAATGTAGGGGAATGGGTCTGGGTGGGTTACGCTTCGGCGGGTCGGTGTGGACTTGTTGGGCCGAAGGGCCTGTTTCCACACTGTAAGTAATCTAAAAAGTGTCCTCCGGGTAAACTAATGGGCTATCAACAGATAAAAGCAAAGTTGTCATAGTTCTACAGGAATATTAAGCTGCTCTCTCATTATAGAGTGGTGAGTTTAACTTGACGATCACCATTCCTCAGGTGAAGGGAAAGATTAACCCTGGGGTTAATGATTAGGCTGGAACTGTCATGGTGACCTTGGCTAATATGGGAAGTAAACCTGTGCTATTGATGTCCTGCTGCTTAACAAACCAGCCATCCAGCCAACTGACCTATCCCAACCCATGCACATATGCAATGAATAACATCCTCCACAAAAAGTATCTAAGAGCTAAATGATCCTGTGGTGGAAGAATTGCTCACTGATCAGAAGCAGGGTCAATCAATTCAAGCATAGGCCTGACTATTCTCCCACATTGAAGAATATGCATTCTAAGAGTATTGTGAAACATCTAGAGCATCCACATTTGAAGTCAGAGACTTGTCAGAAGGTGGGATAGTGTAACAGACGTCATTGTACAATGGGCTAACTACAGGAAAAAATGTAAAGTTAGATGTTGTATAAGTTAATGGCTCTGTGGTTAGTTGTTCATGTCATATCGTTTCCACCCATTCTAAAAGGTCTCACACAGTCTGTTTGTTTGTGGGATCAAATAGTTCTACTGTTGTTTTCAGAAGGGGAACAGAGGTATTCATACCAGTTTCTTCGGCCTTAAAAAATACGCTGACCAAATATGGTTGCACTGATTGCTATGAATCATCATCATCGTCATAGAGCCATAGAGATGTACAGCAACTTGTCCATTCTGACCAGGTATTCCAACCCAATCTAGTCCCACCTGCCAGCAACAGGCCCATATCCCTCCAAACCCTTCCTATTCATATACCCATCCAGATGCCTTTTAAATGTTGCAATTGTACCAGCCTCCACCACTTCCTCTAGCAGCTCACTCCATACATGTACCACCCTCTGCATGAAAAGGTTGCCCCTTAGGTCTCTTTACATCTTTCCCATCTCACCCTAAACGTATGCCCTCTAGTTCTGGACTCCCCCACCCCAATGAAAAGACCTTGTCAACTTATCCTATCCATGCACCTCATGATTTTATAAACCTCTATAAGATCACCCCTCAGCCTCCAATACTCGAGGGAAAACAGTCTTAGCCTATTCAATCTCTCCCTATAGCTCAAATCCTGGAACTCTGGAAACGTCCTTGTAAATCCTTTCTGAACCCTTTCAAGTTTCACAACATCTTTCTGTTTGGGAAAAAAAAGTCATCAAACCCTCTTGTTATCTCAGAAAAGTGCATCTTCAGTAGATACATTATGGTGTTGTATCTGCCACTATTAATAATTAAATAGGCCTAAGACAAAGCAAACATGAACAAGATTTGAGGTAATTCACTCATCCAATTACTCAATACCACATCCTATAGAGATGGCAAATTCCACAAGATACCAGCAGTGGCCATCTTTGAAAACATCACGTTACATCATGTGAGCCAAATTTCAGATTATACTGCTCATTTCTCCTGGTAGCTATCCTGTCAGAAGTGTAGAACAAATGAGAATATATAAGCAGTATCATATTCTCCTTTCTCATGTAAAATTAATCCGTAATCATAGCTGCAAAGTTTTACTCATACCATTGTTTCAAAAGTTTATAGTGAGCACAAGGCTGTTGGTTCACCAAGTGCACCTATTACTCTTACACATGCCTGTGGGGAATGGCAAAAAAACCCTGTAAAATCCTTGCAATTTCCCTGGCACTGACTATCAGCTCCAACAATAGCATGTTTTACACTGTAAAGAAAGAGACTTCTCAACCCCCCCCCCCCTCCTGCAGCAATCTGCATGGTCACAGCCCTAACTTACGAATTAGTTTGTATGCTATTGTTCAGTATGCAAATATTTGTGTCCTTATACGTTTATAAACTGTAGGAACAGGTTATTAGTTAAGGTTAAAAAAGAATTGAAAATTAGCTGTTTTAATCTAGCATTGTCAAAGTGAGTAAATATTTATTACTCATGTTACCATCCCTGTATGTTGCTGTTTGCTTAATATAGAAGCAGAAATCAGATTGAAATCTTGTTACTTGTATCAAATCGTATGATTTTAAAACATCTTCATTTGAATATGATTTAGTTAAAAACTTAATTCTTCTAACATGTAGCTGCTCAGCAAATGGCAGAGGACTCTAAGGTAGCAGAAATAGCTTCCCAAGATGTGGAAATCGCCTCCAGAAGTATATAAAAAAATTCAGAATTGTTGTAAACAAAAGCATTTTAATAACATAAGCTGATGACAGTATTTAAAGGCTTCCAGCTTGTCAATTACTGTGCCCTGTCAATTCCTGGTATCATCCTACTTTGTCTGACCTGGTACGTCTCAGGAAGCCCTGGAAACCTATGTACTGACATTTAAGAACAGATTCAGCATTAGAAATGTACTCATTTGCCCTTTAGCACATGTTAATTGCAGACCTGCCTGCCCCATGGTGGGTTTGTGCTTGCTACTAACATGTTTGTATTAAATGTGGAAATTTGCAGCTTTCTGTCAGTTCCCAAAAACTGTACTTTCTTGCCCCAGAGATTTGGACCAATATCTACCCACACTGGCAGCTAATATATCCCACCATAGAAACCAAGATTCTAGTTTAATCTCTGCTTGATGCTGAGCTAATTGAACACTACAATCAGTTTCAGAACCCTGTGTTTGTTCTTTATTTTACCCCCGTGTTAGTGATCTTCTGGGTGGGGTGCGGTGGTGGTGATGGTAGGTGGGGGGAGTCGGGGGGTGGGGGTGGTGTGGGTGGGGAGGGGTGAGTGTTTCTATATAAGTCAGTAATCGCCTCATTTCTGGCCATGACCTCAGAAATGGGACCATTGCAGTTTCCAAACCTAGGGCTCTCCTCTGCTTTCTGGTTTAAAGATAGCAAAAGGGTCAGGTCAGCAAGTGGTTGGCAGGTGAAGATATCTATTGCGTTATGCCTAATTTTATGACTCCCTGTTTATCGACTAACTGGTCTTTGGAGGAGTATAACATACAAAAAGTAAGCTTGCTATGATATTCCTGTGGCTGAATGTTTTCACCAAAAATATAATTATTCTTAAAATGTCTAAATAAAAACATTACAACCCATTCAACTTGAATATAACTGATTTTGCAACAAAGTCAACTTGTCCCAATACTGCTATATTGCTGTTATAGCTTTAATATTCACAAAGCATGTTCAATGTTAGGTATGGAACACAACAGCAAAACATTTCAAATTGCAAGTTACAGAAATTGCATGGACATAGACTTTTTTTATTTGTACGTCATGTTCCACTCTGAGATGCCTGAATGAATATCTCCTTGATAGTCATTATTTAGACACATGAAAAACAACCTGGGCAAACTGTCAGATAGCAACTGGTATCTAAAGTAGACAGGCAGGAAGCTGGACGAGCATTGCAAGCCAGGCAGCATCAGTAGGTGGAGAAGTCCGACGATTTAGGTGTAATCCTTCTTCAGGAATGGAGGTGGGGGTAGCAGTAACTGGCACAAGGAACTACTTCCAAGTGAAGATAGCAAATTTTGAAACCGCTTTTAAAAGTTATGACCTTAACTTAAAATATTCAATTATGTAAATTAACTGTAACACTATGTATTGCATAATGCATTCCTTACATTATTAAAAATGAGCTCTTTTACAATAATTAAACTGTCGGAAACTGCATTTCTAAACTTCCTTCCTCTTTCGTAAACACTACTACAAAGTTAATGACTGCTGTCTTCAGGCTTCTGAGGATTTCTAAGTCTGACTGCTATTTGCACACCTCCAGCTTCTGTCTCTTGTCTGAAGCGTGACATTCATTGTTACTGTAGGAAAGTGCCTTCCAGAAGGGTGCTCTCTCTCTCTCTCTCTCTGTGCTGTGAGCTCTCTGCCTCCTGTTGTTTGAGTCAGCAGCAGCCCAGGCAGTTAACAAACACTCAGATAAGAGAAACTGAATGGTGCCACTAGACCAAAATTCAGATACAACTGCTGCATGGGAAAATGTGAAGAAAGCAGAGATAATACTTCGCTATTTTCTTATGTCATATATATTTGACACAGTTTTTGCTGTGGTCTGAGCAACGGATTATCCTTTCTGATTCCTGTGAACTGCAGCATAAAAATGGATGATTCAGTATTTTTTGACAATCCGTTATATTACATGGTGAGTCAAAACTAATTTTTTTTAACAGTCTGTGCAAAATCTTTCTTCTAATCTTGCGATCTAACAGTACCACATCAGTGATATAGAATACATCTAGCTTCATGCTTTTCAAATTTTTGAATTAATAACTCTGAATTACTGATAACTTTGCAATTTAGTGAGTTATTAATTTGGCGTGCTTCATGTGAACAGTCTAGTGTAGTGATTCGCTGAGATAGTGAAGTAACTCATGATCTGTAACAGGCATAAGATGTGTTTTGCTTTAGCTTCAAGGTTTTGGATTCGCAAAATGTGCAATTTGATAGCAAGCTTAGAGTTGCTCTGCAATTTAAAATAGGTCAAATCATGAATTGGTAAATTGGGAGGAAATTTGCAAATGTGTTCAATTCAAGTTTTGAGAACTGCATTCAAATCCAAAGCCCAATGTTTTTAGACTTTTATGGATGGAGTATTAATTTATACATCAATTATAATTGGAATTTGAAAGCATTCTCTTGTCAATTCAAACCCCACAATTGTGGTCAAGATTTACCATTTTCATGGGATAGGAGGAAAGATCACTGTGAGCATGACCATTAGTTTTTGCATTAATTCTATGGAAACTGTTTGACAATGAAATTGGCTAGTGCAGCATTGATGCATGTAGGATTTCAATTACAAATTAGGCTAAAGCCCTTTTTTAATGAAAATGTACAGAAGAAATATACCGATTATCCTTAATTAACTTTGGATACATCGGAAACATCTTTATTTTGCAGACCTATATCAATTCTTCTGGGGAGGCCATTTGATGAGCTGCTACTAGCACTGACAGTACAGTCTTCCTCATTTATATGACACAAACTTCTGCTCCATTATGTCCTGTATTAACTTCAATTTCCTGAATCATTTTGTTGAATGGATATGAAATCTTTGACACAAAATTTTGAGACGTGTACTCCATTACTTATCTATCCTATATCTATAGCGTTGAGTTTTACATTAAAACATTTCGAAACATTATGCTACATGTAGGTTAGGCCATCACTTACAACATGCCATACCTCCCAAAGAGATTTTGTGAATGTCTTCTTCAAAACCATGGAGAATTGATGTCGGGAGATCTGGCCCCCAAATCAAAGGGAATCACATATTTACTGCGTTTGTACTAATTTAGTTGCCTCATTATGGAACAATAATGACACAATTGACCACATTTAAATTAACATCATGAAAATGATTGATTAAAATAAAATAAATCTTTGTTCTTTCTCGGTTTTTAATATTTTTCAGTTAAATCTCATCAAAATTTTTTCTTTACGCACAGGGTTTGAAGTGAATTGTATGATAGTGAAAGGATGGCAAGAATCTTTTCTGGGCCTATTTTCAGGTCTCAAGTGGGGGGATCACAGTGTGCCTCAGATGCTAGAGACCTGAGATGGGCATCAGTCAGTTTCCTTTGGTCCCGTAGAAGTCAATTGTGTTACCAGCAATGCACATCAGGTAGAAATTAAGAGTAATGAACATGGTCTTGCTACTGCACTCAGAGAGGATAAGGGAAGACAGCAAGTGTTGACTGGTTGAGAACCTCAGTGGATTTGTGGAGTCACAAGGACTATCTTGTTACCCCTGACTCTATTAAGATAACTTAGAAAGAGAGAAATAAATATATTTTTAATGTTGGAAGGTTGCAGCAACCCTTTTGTACTTGGGCCCTGGAAGAAATTGAAAGAACAGGGTGGAGAATGTTTGACTCATGCACATACTCTGTTTCCAAATGATTTAATACTGGAATCATTTGATATATATGATCCCTTGTTAGCCTGTAACATGATGTCTGCTAATAATGAAATGTCACCTGAGCTGAAGTAAATTTCAGTGCCTGCACAAATGAAGTGCCAAATATTGAACATTTTGTTCATGTCTTGTAGCCAACAAAGTACTGATTATGCAATCTAGGAGAGAGCACTGTGTGGGTAGAGTTTCATTAATGCTTTATCCCTCACATTCTGATTTTAAAGTTTACGTGTGATTTTTAACACACTGACACCCAACTTCCACTTCATGTTGCACTAAAAGGGGAATGAGAATTGACTAGTTGTTCCAGCTTATAAGATGTTTGATGAGTTGATGTTTGGGTGGGCCAGCCCCCTGGAATGAGGAGGAGCATTGAACTAAATGAAAATGAAGTAAGGTGATATTAATTGGATTCCTCTACATTCCCTCCTTCAGCTATCATCAGTGTACATTTCCGCCACCTCCAAACGGACACCACCACCAGGGATATATTTCCCTCCCCACCCCTTTCCGCTTTCCGCAAACACCGTTCTCTCCATGACTACCTAGTCAGGTCCATGCCCCCCAACAACCCACCCTCCCATCCTGACATCTTCCCCTGCCTCTGCAGGAATTGCAAAACCTGCGCCCACATCTCCTCCCTCACCTCCATCCAAGGCCCCAAAGGAGCCTTCCACAGCCATCAAAGTTTTACCTGTACAGTTCACCAATGTCATTTATTGTATCTGTTGCTCCCGATGCGGTCTCCTCTACATTGGGGAGACTGGACAGCTCCTAGCAGAGCGCTTTAGGGAACATCTCCAGAACACCCACACCAATCAAACCCACCGCCCTGTGGCCCAACATTTCAACTCCCCCTCCCACTCTGCCGAGGACATGGAGGTCCTGGGCCTCCTTCACCGCCGCTCCCTCACCACCCGACGCCTGGAGGAAGAACGCCTCATCTTTCACCTCGGAACACTTCAACCCCAGAGTATCAATGTGGATTTCACCAGTTTCCTCATTTCCCCTTCTCCCACCTCACCCCAGTTCCAACCTTCCAGCTCAGCACCATCCTCATGACCTGTCCTACCTGCCAATCTTCCTTTCCACCTATCTGCTCCACCCTCCTCTCTGACCTATCACCTCCATCCCCACCCCCATTCACTTATTGTACTCTATGATACTTTCTCCCCTCCCCCACCCCCCTCTCATTTATCTCTCCACCCTGCAGGCTCCCTGCCTCTATTTCTGATGAAAGGCTTTTGCCCGAAACGTTGATTTTCCTGGTCCTTGGATGCTGCCTGACCTGCTGTGCTTTTCCAGCACCATTCCAATCCAGACTCTGGTTTCCAGCATCTGCAGTCCTCGTTTTTACCAATATTCCTCGTGTCAGAATACTGGTCACATGATCAGCCGCGATGGCAGAGCCACATTGTCTGTATGCTTGGCACAAAATTTTCCAAACTAGTGCTCTCCTCTGGGGTCTGTAATGGTATGTGATCACTCAGAGTGCAGAGGAGCTGCTCCAAGGGCATGCTAAAAACCTTCCGAAACAAATGCAGCATCTCCACTGATATGTGGGAATTGCTTGCAGTTATGTAGTTGGGTGTGTGATACCCCTTTTAAGAGACAGCTGTCAGGTGACCAGAGCAGGAGCTAGGGGAGGCAGTCTAAAACCCACTGGAGCAGAAAGGATGCACAATAAAGTAATCTCTGTTCAAGTTTACTACCCACCTGCCTTGCGTTCTATTTATAGTTCCAGTGAACTGCAAATATAACACTTGTCCTAGAAGACAAACTGGAGAAGAAGTATCTAGAAAGGCATCAACCACTTTGAGTATCATTGAATGGAACACATGGAGGCCAAGTGTAAGTGATGGAAGAGTGTGCCGAATCCAGTGCGTCCAACCCACCTACTTCCTCAAACACCACCTGCCTCACCTATTGCAGAGTCGGTGGCTCCAGGAATGGAATATTCAGCCACCACAAAACCCATCCATAATCCAAAGGGGAAGCAAGTCATCCTCGATCCTGAGGGGCTGTCAATGAAGAAAGTGGGTTGCCAAAACTGAACACAAGGCAAAAGTGAGGACTGCAGATACTGGAACTAGAGTTTAGACCAGAGTGGTGCTGGAAAAGCACAGCAGGTCAGGCAGCATCCGAGGAGCAAGAAAATCGACGTTTCGGGCAAAAGCCGTTCATCAGGAATCCTGATGAAGGGCTTTTGCCCGAAACGTCGATTTTCTTGCTCCTCGGATGCGGCTTGATCTGCTGTGCTTTTCCAGCACCACTCAGGTCTAAAAACTGAACACAATACAATTGTTGTGGCTGAACCAGTATTTTGTGCAAAGTTATCATAGCTTCTCTGCTTTTGCATTCTAAATGTCTGTTTATTAAGCCCAAGGCCTCAGAACCTTTCGTTAACTATTTTATTAATCTGCCCTGCTGATTTATACATCCAAACCCAGGTTCCTCTGCTCCTGCACTCATTTTAGTTGGTCTGGGGCTTAGATTACTTTGAATGGACTTTCTCTTCATTTCCAACTGCCACCGGGACATTACCCACCTCAACCTGTCTACCTCCACTCCAACCTCTCACCCTCGCAACGCGCAGCCCTCTACTCCCTCTGCTCCAATCCCGACCTCACCATCAAGCCAGCAGATAAAGGGGGCGCAGTGGTAGTCTGGCGCACTACCTCTACACCACTGAAGCTAAACGCCAACTCGAATATTCCATTCCTGGAGCCACTCTTCCTACCGCCCCCTTGACCATGACCCCACCCCCCATCACCAAACCATCATCTCCCAGACCATACAAAACCTCATCACCTCAGGAGATCTCCCACCCACAGTTATCAACCTCATAGTCCGGGAACCCCACACTGCCCAGTTCTACCTCCTTCCCAAGATCCACAAGCCTGACCACCCTGGCCAACCCATTGTCTCAGCATGCTCCTGCCCCACTGAACTCATTTCTAACTACCTCAACACTATCCTATCTACCCTAGTCCAAGAACTCCCCACATACGTTCGAGACACCACCCACGCCCTCCATCTCCTCCAAGACTTCCGCTTCCCCGGCCCCCAACGCCTCATCTTCACCATGGATATCCAATCTCTCTACACCTCCATCCGCCATGATCAGGGTCTCCAAGCCCTCCGTTTCTTCCTCTTCCGACGTCCCCAACAGTACCCTTCCACCGACACTCTCATTACCTCTTCCTCCGCTACATTGGTGACTGCATTGGCGCCACCTCGTGCTCCCGCGAGGAGGTTGAGCAATTCATCAACTTCACCAACACATTCCACCCTGACCTTAAATTTACCTGCACCATCTCTGACACCTTCCTCCCCTTCCTGGACCTCTCCATCTCCATTAATGACGACCGACTTGACACTGACATTTTTTACAAACCCACCGACTCCCACAGCTACCTGGATTACACTTCTTCCCACCCTACTTCCTGCCATCCCGTATTCCCAATTCCTCTGCCTCCGCCGTATGTGTTCCCAGGAGGACCAGTTCCACCACAAAACACACCGGATGGCCTCCTTCTTTAGAGATCGCAATTTCCCTTCCCACTTGGTTAAAGATGCCCTCCAATGCATTTCGTCCACATCCCGCACCTCTGCCCTCAGACCACAACCCTCCAACCGTAACAAGGACAGAACGCCCCTGGTGCTCACCTTCCACCCTACCAACCTTTGCATAAATCAAATCATCCACCGACATTTCCGCCACCTCCAAAAAGACCCCACCACCAGGGATATATTTTCCTCCCCACCCCTTTCCACCTTTCGCAAAGACTGTTCCCTCCGTGACTACCTGGTCAGGTCCACGCCCCCCGACATCCCACCCTACCATCCTGGCACCTTCCCCTGCCACCGCAGGAATTGCAAAACCTGCCCACACCTCCTCCCTCACCTCCATCCAAGGCCCTAAAGGAGCCTTCCACATCTATCCATTACCTGCATATCCACCAATATCATTTATTGTATCCGTTGCTCCCGATGCGGTCTCCTCTACATTGGGGAGACTGGACGCCCTTTAGGGAACATTTCTGGGACACCCGCACCAATCAACCAAACCGCCCTGTGGCCCAACATTTCAACTTTCCCTCCCACTCTGCTGAGGACATGGAGATCCTGGGCCTCCTTCACCGCCGCTCCCTCACCACCAGACACCTGCAGGAAGAATGTCTCATCTTCCGCCTCGGAACACTTCAACCCCAGGGCATCAATGTGGACTTCAACAGTTTCCTCATTTCCCCTTCCCCCACATCACTCCAGTTCCAAACTTCCAGCTCAGCACTGTCCCCATGACTTGTCCTACCTGCCTATCTTCTTTTCCGCCTATCCACTTCACCC
>NC_057724.1:36782961-36822439 GCF_004010195.1 Chiloscyllium plagiosum | reverse complement strand
CCCTCCTCTCATTTATCTCTCCACTCTTCAGGCTCTCTGCCTGTATTCTTGATGAAGGGCTTTTGCCCGAAACGTTGATTTTACTGCTCCTCAGATGCTGCCTGAACTGCTATGTTTTTCCAGCACCACTCTAATCTAGACTCTGGTTTCCAGCATCTGCAGTCATTGTTTTTACCTGGATACCAATGTATTAGCCCAAATGTTTTTGAAGACTGTCCCATTCATGTTTAATCTAGCTGGAATGAATGCCCAGAGAACTGTATTGCCCACATTGTTGTATTGGTAATGAAGTCAGAAGGTGGACATTATGGAATATGAGTTCCCTGATTGAGGCTGTTAACCTAACCTGATCTGGAAACCCGAGTTGACAGATATAAACTGGAGCGTCAGAGGTTCTGTTCACTCTGAGAGCTGGCTCTGAGGAAGCTGGATCAGTGTCAAGAACTCTGAACGTGTAAATAAAGGGTAACTTGGTGATAGGATACTGGCCTCTGTGGAGTTATTTCGGTGGCAATGAGAGAAAAACTTATGCTCCTGAAGATATTTGCTCACAACAGTTGGCTTTTTAGTTCGGGTAAGCATGTCTGGCATCATGCCATTACTTTGGAAGAGAGATTTAAAAAAGACATGAAGGGTATTATTTTTACACTGAGTGGTTTGTGTATGGAATGAACTTCGAGAGGAAGTGGTGGATGTGGGCATAGTTAAAACATTTAAAAGAAATTTAGATAAATACACAAATAAGAAATGTTTGGATAAGTATGGGTCAAGTGCACACAGTTGGGACTAGTTTGGTTTGGGATTATGGTCAGTGTGGGCTGGTTGGACAGAAGGATCTGTTTCCATGCTGTATGACTCATAAACATTCTGGACCCCCTTCCAGTCACTGCTGATATTATCAGACTAGATGCAAAAAGGTCTAGTTCTGGCAAAATTAAAACAGCTGGTGGTGATGGAAGAAACAAAAGGACCATCACAATCCGATTTGAAACCTTTCTGGACGTAGTGAGACAGATAATTATAGAGGATGGTGTTTTATTATAGAGCGAAAGAGTGATTGTCCTGAGCAAACAATGCTGTCAGATACTGGCTGAACTCCACCAGGGTCATCCAAAGGAATGTAGACGTAGCCGCATTGTGGCAGTGCCCAGAATGCCTACAAGGACAAAAAATTACTGTTGGCTGCTCCTACACATACGTGGGAATGGCTAGCTAAAATCTGGGGTCCATTACATGTCAACTATGCCGGCCCTTTTAGGGGCTCAACTTTTAGTTATTGTGGATGCCCACTCAGTGGTTGGATATGTATAGAGTTCATTCATCAAACACTGGGACAAAGATAGAAAAGCTGAGAGCATCTTTTGCAATACAGACTCCCAGAAGTGTTGGTCACAGACAACGGGCCATCATTTACTGGCACAGAATACAAATATTTCCTAAAATTAAATTGCATTCAGCTTGTAAGGACACCTCCATACTATCCATCATCCAATGGTCTGGCAAAAAGAGCAGTCCAAACTTTGAAGGCAGGCTTAAAGAAATAGCCTACAGCTTCACTACTTACCAAAACTGTCCCGGTTCCTGTTTGATTATAGGACCACCCCTCATGCAACTACAGGAATAGCTCCAGCAATTGATAATGGGGAAAAGACTCTGTACGAGGTTAAATCTGATCTTCCTGGATCTGGGGGAGGGAGGATGAAACAGTATTAGGAATCCCAATGGACACAAGTCGCTAAGTGAGAGAGACCATTTACTTCAGAGGACAAAGTTTGGTGACAAAACCACGGAAATAGCCCTGCAAGGATAAGAGGCAAAATCGACGTGAGGTCAAATCCTGAGATGTACAACATTCAAGTAGATGGGGTGGTCCTGACAAGCATGTGGACTATATGAAAGCTGACAAACTTGCAAGTATACCCAGCCTCTGAGATCAGCTAGAAACACTAAGATCCCATGGATTCTCCCCTTCCGTTTTCGAGGAAAAGAAACCTTGGAATCTGAGATGGACATGGTGAATGTCACAGCCTTGATGTCTTCACCACCTGAAGAAGAGGATTTTCTTCAGATATCCTCCAGGCCAAGAGGCAGGTGACGGCCTCGGATACGGGCAGCGTATCCTAAAATTAAATTGCATTCAGTTTATAAGGACACCTCCATACTATCCATCATCCAATGGTCTGGCAAAAAGAGCAGTCCAAACTTTGAAGGCTGGCTTAAAGAAACAGCCTACAGCTTCACTACTTACCAAAACTGTAAGAGGAACTGAGTCAGAGGAACTGGACATGGTGCAAAAACACCCACGGAGAGGCTTCAAGAAATAGAGCAGGTCTCCGTCCCATGACATAGAGAGATTGTAATGAGGTCAGCCAGTTGGATCTCAGAGCAGGAGTTCCCTGATTGGGGCTTTAAATCTGGCTGACTGAAACAGGAGTGTCAGGAGTTCTGTTCACATTGAGAGCTGGCTCTGAGAAAGCCAGAACAGTGTCAAGTACCATGCACGTGTAAATAAAGGGTGGCTTGGTGAAGGGATACCAGCCTCTGTGGAGTTATTTCACATGCAGTGGCAGAAGATTTAATTGGTCATATGTGGACAGTGATATTTTTACTATCGAGAGAAAACTGAATTTATGTGTATTTACAGATAAGTGAATCAGGAGTGTGGACAGGCAAGTGGAGCTTAGATGACCACCAGCTCAGCCATGACCTTATTGTGGGCCTGAGAGGGCCCAAATGGCCTACTCCTTCTCCCATGTTCCTAGTATTTTTAAAAAAGTGCTGTCATGTTCAGTTGTGATTGAGGGTGAAAGCTCAGTAGACCAACAGTGATAGAGATTAAGGAATTCTGTAACTGGAAAAAGAATACAGTACATGGTATTTGCTTGACTATAGTAAATGAACTAAGCATCAAAATATTGAATGTGAAGAGATTCAGTGCCAGACAGTGGCAAGACCATTTAAAAACTGGAATGTATACTGCAAAACCAGATGACTGACTGCCCTAGTTATAATGGATAAGGGATTTAACCACTTTATTTTTCTGATCTTGGTCTAACTTGCTCCATCAAATCCCAAACTGACAATTCAGCTTGAAGCCTGGACAGTGATGTGTGCATTTTGCTTCCAACAGGGTAGTTTTACCTGATATCTCAATTCTTATGTTACAGAAGCTAATATGGAGGGGGCATAGCTTTAAATTAAGGGATGGTAGGTATAGGACAGATGTTAGGGGTAGGTTCTTTACTCAGCGAGTCGTGAGTTCATGGAATGCCCTGCCAGTAGCAGTGGTGGACTCTCCCTCTTTATGGGCATTTAAGCGGGCATTGGATAGGCATATGGAGGATAGTGGGCTAGTGTAGGTTAGGTGGGCTTGGATCGGCGCAACATTGAGGGCCAAAGGGCCTGTACTGCGCTGTATTCTTCTATGTTCTATGTTCTATAAGAATTAGACATGGGTAATGTAGCACTGGAGGGTTCAACAGATGCTGCTTATGTCCTTATTGTAATCACAAGCACTTCAGTATCTGGTTTGTTAAGCTATTTGGTCACAAACAATAGTACATTGTCATTAGCATGTCATGTTTCGAATGACCCCAGTTAAAATAAAGTCTGACCATTATGCCTTTAGCTCATATGCTATGATACAGTAATGATATCATGAGTGTGTCTCTTAAAAGTATACTGCATTCTGTGAGACATTTGTTTCTCCTTCCAGCCAGACCAACTGGGAATTACAGTCAGAGCTAGAAGTAGAAATTTGGTTTCCTTTTAGTTTCCTTAAGGGCCAAGAGGCGAATGTGTACATGATTATTGTTTTTGTTCATGCAATCTGCCCGAACTATAAACTTAATGCTTACTTCCAATGAATCAACTTACTTGCGTCAACTGATCTGGTATTCAGAACATAATCAGTCAATGAAGGAAGTAATAGTAATGAAAGTATACGGAAAAGTAGATAATGCTGCCATTGTTGGTCTGAAAGCTGGTATATTTACATTTACAAATTTGTGAGCTGGAAATCCACTGCTGGAATGACATTTTTCTGCTTAATCTGAGTCTGAATAATCAACTGACTTACTGACACTTCACTTACTGATACAATCAATCCTTTTAGGGTATGCTGACTGTAAAGTCTGCTTCAGCTGTTGACGATGCCTACTTTTCACTGAACAATTTAATTATTGGCACTGAATGTGCTTGACTGAATATTCTGCCAAATTGAACATTCATGATTCAGAAATGTTTCTACAAGCACTAACTGGTTTCTAATGACCTCCTTTTCTGTTAAATACGTGGAGCTTTTAAGTCAAAATTCCATAACTATATTAGGGGTATATTCATCCATTTTGAACTGTGGGCCATGTACATGTAATCATTTAAGTCAGTCTGTGTAGGTCCGATCATATTTTCCATTCTAAGTTGAATCCGCACCACTGCTCCTATAGCATGGTAGACATGCTGCCACATTCACTTTCCTAATTAGGATTAACAAAACCTACTTGGACTAGTGTGGTCAAAGGAAATCATTTTGGCAATCAGACAAGAAGAGATACTTCAGAATGTATTGCATGTTGAAAACTACAAATTACACTGATAATCTCTGTAATAATATCTCTATGAGGGAGCCTCAGATGGTTGGTCTTACCTCTTTGAATTCCTAACCTTTTCTTCAACCAAGTCTGTATGACATCACCCTGCTGGGTGGTGCTTGAGGCATTCTTCAGCATTAACCCTTTCAGACCCTTATATCACATGAGTCACCATGGCACTTACAACACTTTCCAATTGTGGTACTTACAGTTCCACTTGCATTTCTCTTCTACTGTTTCACTTGCTTTTTTCTTGTCAATTGCAATTCCTTCACTTTCTTCCTTTCTCTGCACAATTCATTCATTGCCTTTATTCTTTATTCAATTTAATTCTTTTAGTTCCTTTTCCTCATTCTCACTGCTCATCTGTCCCTTTTACTTTTGTCCTTTTTCATTTTCTTGATTACTCTTGCTTGCTTGCTTTTCTTCCCCCTTTCCCTTCATACCTTGAATTTTCTGTCGTCTCCTATGTTTTATTTTATGGGCGGCACGGTGGCACAGTGGTTAGCACTGCAGCCTCACAGCGCCAGAGACCTGGGTTCAATTCCCGCCTCAGGCGACTGACTGTGTGGAGTTTGCACATTCTCCCCGTGTCTGCGTGGGTTTCCTCCGGGTGCTCCGGTTTCCTCCCACAGTCCAAAGATGTGCAGGTCAGGTGAATTGGCCACGCTAAATTACCCGTAGTGTTAGGTAAGGGGTAAATGTAGGGGTATGGGTGGGTTGCGCTTCGGCGGGGCGGTGTGGACTTGTTGGGCTGAAGGGCCTGTTTCCACACTGTAAGTAATCTAATCTAATTCCTTTCTATACTTTCTCTAACAATCCTGCATAACTTTGTTCTTGCTTTCTACAAGCTAAAGAACACCACAGCACTGGAACAAAACTATTATGCCTACATTCTGCCATGTTTGGTCGTAACAAGGTTGAGTCTATTTTTTACATAACCAGTTACTCGGAATCCCCATCCCTTTGCAATGATAGTTGGTGACAAGTGCACTTGTGGTGCTGAGGTTTCAGATCAGATGAGGAAACAATCAAGCTTATCTATGATGCCCAATGCAGTTGAATAGTCAGTAAAAACTCATTGGTTAGAGAGCAGAGGGGGCCTGGCCATAAGCAACAATCCCTCTGCCTCGTGATGGTGCTGCCTCCTTACATTGACAGTAAATTGATTCAGAACCGTTGAAAACACAACTCATTTATAAAATGCCTTTTCTTTAAAATACGTTTCGCAAAAGGGAAAATAAATTATTACACCATGACAGAAATCTGACCTTACATCTATCTCAAACATGGTTGAATTGTGAAGTTCTGAGAGGGAATTTCCTAAGGGTTTTAACAGGAAATTGTTCAGTTTCTTGGAATTCTTGGCTTGGGCGTGCGTTTTGGCAAAGATTGTACATGAGAATTGCACAACTAAGATGCATATCTTCCCTTGCTCTGCACCAATCAGTCTATCTTTTTAAAAATTAGAAATTATCTTCCATTCCTACTTAGGGCCATCTTTAGTAAAAAGTACACAAGAAGTGCGTTCCTCCAAGAGTGGAGAAGGAGTACCAAAATATTCCCTTGGGCTTATTTATGAAGGGACTGAACAACATGTTGGCTACAGTTATAGAATTAAGAGCAAGTTTGGATGAAGTTAAATACGGCAAATGCTGCAAATAAAAGCAGAATATACTTGATTGTTCAGGGAAGCATTTGTGAAGAGGGAAATACAGTGTTAACGGCCTGCATTTGGAGGAGTCATAGAGTCCATAGCATATTCAAAATGGTGTACATACATTAGATTTGGAATCTCTCTGTTTCTTGGAAGGCAGAAACCAATTTGGCAATCGGGTTGAGTAGAATAGAATGATTGGAGGTGGGAGATCACTCACCTGTGGGAAATGTGAACAGAGCAGGCCATTTAATCAGATCTCATTCTCACTGCAATTGAGATCTTATTGCACAATCATGCTCTTGAAGACAGATGAGGTCTGGAAAAGTTTGAAACTGTGATATTATTTAAATCAACTTCCTTTTAAAAATTAGAAAGAAACTTGCCTGCTGATGTTAGTATGCAGAGAGAGAAAAAAATCTGTTTGGCTGATTTCAATAGCTTGTTTGTTCACATAACCAGGTGCCAGGTTCCGTGATGTCTCAGATTGTATCTTTGTGGTCCTGAAGGAAGAGAGTGACCAGCCCCAAGTCATGGTCCACGTAGGTACCAACGACATAAGTAAAAAGAGGGATAGGGATGTAAAGCAGGATTTCAGGTAGCTAGGGTGGAAGCTGAGAGCTAGAACAAACAGAATTGTTATCTCTGGTTTGTTGCCCATGCCACGTTATAGCGAGGCAAGGAATAGGGAGAGATATCAGTTGAACACGTGGCTGCAAGGATGGTGCAGGAGGGAGGGTTTCAGGTACTTGGATAATTGGGGCTCATTCTGGGGAAGGTGGGACCTCTACAAACAGGATGGTCTTCACTTGAACCAGAGGGGTATTAATATCCTGGGTGACAAATTTGCTGGTTCTATTCGGATGGGTTTAAACTAGCTCAGCAGGGGGATGGGAACCTGAGGTGTAGTTGCAATGCACAGGAGGATGAGAGTTGGGAGGACAGGATTTCATGGTCACAGGAATGTGCTGGCAGACAGCAAGCTGGTTTGAAGTGTGTCTACTTCGATGCCAGAAGTATCCGAAATAAGGTAGGTGAGCTTGCAGCATGGATAGCTACCTGGGAATTCGATGTTGTGGCCATTTCAGAGACATGGATAGAGCAGGGTGAGGAATGGATGTTGCAGGTTCCAGGTTTTAGATCTTTCATTAAGAACAGGCAAGGAGGTAAAAGAGGGGAGGTGAGGCCTTGTTAGTCAAGAATAGTATAACGGTGGCTGAGAGAAGTTTTGATGAGGACTCATCTACTGATGTAATGTGGGCTGAGGTTAGAAACAGGAGAGGAGAGGTCACACTGCTTGGAATTTTTTTAAAGGCCTCCGCAGAGTTCCAGGGAGGTGGAAGAGAGGATTGGCAAAATTATTCTGGGTAGGAGTGAAAGAAACAAGGTGGTCATTATGGGGGACTTTAACTTCCCCAACATTGATTGGAAATGCTATAACTCTAGTACTTTGGATGGATCAGTTTTTGTCCAATGTGTACAGGAAGGACTCCTGACACAGTATGTCAAAGGGCCGGCAAGAGGAGAGGCCACACTGGATCTGGTGCTTGGTAATGAACCAGGCCAGGTGTTTGATTTAGTTGTAGGTGAACAACTAAGAGTTGTTCTCTTAGAGAGAGTGACCATAATTCAGGTTACGTTTAGTTTAGAGATGGAAAGGGATAGGTACATGCCATAGGTCAAGAGTTATCGATGGGGCAAGGACAATTATAATGCGATTAGGCAAGAATTAGGATGCATAGAATGAGGCAGCAAAATGCAGGTTGTGCAGACAATGAAAATGTGGAGCTGGTTTAAGGAACAGATATTGTGTGTCCTTGATAAGTATGTCCCTGTCAGGCAGGGAGGAAGTGATAACGTAAGGGAACTGTGGTTTACTACAGAAATTGCATCTCTTGTTAAGCGGAAGGAGGAGGCTTACGTGTTGATGAGGCAAGATGGTTCAGATGAGGCGTTTGAGAGTTACAGATCAGCTAGGAAGGATTTAAAGAGAGAGTTAAGAAGAGCAAAGAGAGGATACGAGCAGTCTTTAGCAAATAGGAGAACCCTAAAGCTTTCTATAGGTTTGTGAGAAATAAAAGGATGACTAGGGTAGGAATAGGGCCAGTCAATGACAGATGTGGGAAGTTGAGTGTGGACCCTGTGGAGATCAGAGAGGTGCTAAACGAACATTTCTTATCAGTTTTCACTCAGGAAAAGGAGAATATTATAGAGGAGAAGAATGAGATATGAGATATTAGAATAGAAAGGATCGAGGTTAGTTATGAAGAGGTATTATCAGTTCTAGAAAGAGTGAAAGTAGACAAGTCCCCTGGGCCGCTTGCAATTTATCCAAGGATTCTCTGGGAAGCTACGGAGAAGATAGCACAGCCTTTGGCTTTGATATTTGAGTCATCATTGTCTACAGGTTTAGTACCAGAGGACTCCGTGGCAATGAATTCCACAAGCCCACCACTCTTTGGCTGAAGAAATGTCTCCGTATTTCTGTTCTGAAATGACCCCCTCTAATTCTAAGATTAGATTGATAGATTCTTGTTGTCTAGAGGAATTAAGGGCTACGGGGAGAACGCAGGTAAGTGGAGCTGAAATGCGCATCAGCCATGATTGAATGGCGGAGTGGACTCGATGGGCCGAATGGCCTTACTTCCACTCCTATGTCTTATGGTCTTATGGACTGAAGGATTGCAAATGTTGTGCCCATGTTCAAGAAGGACAGTAGAGATGACCCAGGTAATTATAGACCAGTGAGCCTTACTTCTGTTGTAGGAAAGGTTTTGGAAAGGATTATAAGGACTTATAATCATCTAGCAAGGAGCAATTTGATTTCAGATAGTCCACATGGTTTCGTCAATGGTGGTCATGTCTCACAAACCTCATTGAGTTTTTTGAGAAGGTGACCAAGCATGTAGATGAGGGTTGGGCAGTTGACGTGGTATACATGGACTTCAGTAAAGCGTTTTATAAAATTCCACATGGTAGGCCTTTGGAGAAAATGCAGAGGCATGGGATTGAGGGTGATTTAGCAGTTTGGATTAGAAACTGGCTTTCTAAAAGAAGGCGGTGAGTGGTGGTTGATAGAAAATATTCAACCTGGAGTCCAGCTGGTGTCCCACAAGGATCTGTTTTGTGACCACTGCTGATTGACATTTTTATGAATGACTTAAGCGCAGGCAGAGGTGGATGGATTAGTAAATTTGCAGACAACACTAAAGTCGGTACAGTAGTGGACAGTTTGGAAGAATGTCACAGGTTGCAGGGGACATGGATAAACTGCAGAATTCGGCTGAGAGGTGGCAAATGGAGTTCAATGCAGCTAAATGTGAGGTGATGCACTTTGGGAAGAATAACAGGAAGGCAGAGGAGTGGGTCAATGGAAAGATTGTTGGTAGTGTGGATGTGCAGAGGGATCTTGGAATCCATGTACATAGATCCCTGAAAGTTGCCACCCAGGTTGATAGTGCTGTTAAGAAGGCATACAGTGTGTTAGATTTCATTGGTAGGGGGATTGAGTTCTGGAGCCTCAATATCATGCTGCAACTTTATAAAATGCTAGTGTGGCTGCACTTGGAATATTGCGTATAGTTCTGGTCACCATATTTCGAGAAGGATGTAGAAGCATTGGAAAAGATGCAGAGGAGATTTACCAGGATGTTGCCTGGTCTGGAGGGAAAGTCTTATGAGGAAAGGCTGAGAGACTTGGGTCTGTTCTCTTTGGAAAGAATAAGACTAAGAGGGGATTTGATAGGGGCATACAATATGATCAGAGGATTAGATAGGGTAGATAGCGAAAGTCTTTTTCCTCGGATGATGACGTCAGCTTGTATGAGGGGGCATAACTATAAATTGAGGGGTGATAGATTTAAGACAGATGTCAGAGGCAGGTTCTTTACTCAGAGAGTGGGAAGGGCATGGAATGGCCTGCCTGCCAATATAGTTAACTCAGCCATATTAGGGAGATTTAAGCAACCCTTGGATAAGCACATGAATGATGATGGGATAATGTAAGGGAACGAGCTGAGAATAATTCACAAGTCAGCACAACATTGAGGGTGGAAGGGCCTGTTCCATGCTGTATTGTTCTATGTTCTAACCCTGAGTACTATCACTTAGCCATTATTCATGCCTGATTGCTTTCTGCAATCTATCATTAACATAGAGGGACGGGCCAGTAAATGCACATTTTAACTGACACTGAGAGTATTAAAGGTGCAGTGGCCTTTGGGAATTATATTTATTTTTATAGGGAAACAAGTACTTGAGGACATTGAAATGTATTAAATGCACTTTCATAAGTGTTTCATAGATAAACACTATAATAGGTGTTGAGAGCCATATCTCACATTTTCAAATACATCAGAACATTTACATCTAAATCTCAAAAGGTCAGCTTTACAATATAAGAATCATTCGGTGCAGGAATCCACATGGAAAACAGCAAATAGAAACACTACAAAGGCAATAACACTTTGTGACACTAGTTGACTTACTGTAAGTTTTAATATCTAGAGTGAATGTTGTGCATGGGTGATAAATGGATATGAGGGAATGGGTGTGTGAATGAATGAGTACTATGGTAAGGTGGATGAGTGACAGAGTTAAATCGGGGGTAAGCTGAGTGAGTAAGTGGGCAAGGGAGTAGATTGAGTGGGGTATGTTGGTAGGGTAGATGAGTTAAAGGGGCAGGCTGGTAGATTAGCACGTTTGAGGTATGTATGATGGGAAATTATTGGGTGGTAGATTGGTAGGCTGGCAGATGGACAGTGTTGTATAATAGCTGATGGATATAATTGTAGCTTGACAAAGTAACAGGGGTTAAGTCGCAGATAGGTAAAATACATGATGTGGGAAAGCAAGTAGGTGGGTCAAAGGATGGACAGATTAATTTGCTAGGTCAAGAAGAAATCATTGGTCAGGTTTGGTCATGGGTGTGCTTAGGTACTAGAGCTATTCAGGTTTTTAGGTGATGGGGCTATCGAGATTGGATTGAGAATGTCATTTGGCTGATGGGGTTAGTTGGATTCATTGAGGGAGCTTGTGACGGTCAAATCCGATCAGATTTGGGGGACACTGAGGCCATGCCAGGGAACACTTGGGCAGGTTTGGAGGCTAGTCAGGCAGTTGGAGGTATTGGAGATGAGTTGGGTGTTCAGGGGACAATAGTTAGAGGATTGATAGAGTGAGTAATTGTGGGAATCAGTTTTGTCACCAACCTTGGGTTGAATAAAAAAAGTCCATATCAATACTTTAGGTCAAGAGCTTCCAGTAGAAGTAGGGATACAGCCCAGATCTTAGAAGTAGCATTGAAGAGGAACAGAATGTCTGTGATGAAGTATAATGTCAATGTAGTATTTATTTAATTTTTGTGTTGTAGGCTAATGTAAAGATGTCAGTGTTACTCTCTCTCTCCAGAGAGATAGGTGGTGGTTTAACCTGAAGGTTACCACATTTCTGATGAAGGGAAAAATGGGCTGGTGAGACTTGCAGCTCAATTAAATTAAATTGCAGCTCATTTGAGAATTGAACCCATGCCATTACAATTACTCTGAATCACAAGCCAGCCATTCACATGAGGTGTTGAGTCACTCAGGATAAAGCTTAAAAAGTAGGAACAAATTACTTTAGATCTGGAATCTGTATTGAAAGCAACAAATGTTGGAGATCACAGCAGGTCAGGCAGCATCCATGGGGAGAGAGTAAGCTAACATTTCAAGCATAGATGAAGAGTCATCTAGATTTGAAATGTTAGCTTGCTCTCTCCCCATGGATGCTGTCTGACCTGCTGTGATCTCCAGCATGTTTTGCTTTCATAAAGCTTAAAAAGGTCTGGACATTGTGACGATGCTTCCCCTTTAACAAGGTTATTTTGCTTTTGATTTTTCTTGAGGGGCCATAAAAGCAAAGGTGCTGGTATGTTTGGAAAGGCTACCTCAAACAAGGCAGGGGAGTGGCTTGTTCTCCCAGTTCAGGCTTTTTCCTCTGGTTTGTTTGAGCAGGCAGTCAGAAACTGCTGGTAGCAGAGAAACTACCGTGAAGAAAGGTTCCATGCTTCAATCAATGTTTCTTGTCTAACTCTTCTCTCTGCAATCTCTCCTGCCTGTAAGAACGTAAGTTTGAATTTTCCATCTGATTGAAGTTCATAGCTCCTCTTCATCTTTCTGACTTTTTTCTTTATTTCTCTCCTAACTTCTTAATATTCTCTCTTGTATTGTGCTCATTGGCCATTTATCTATTTACTGTCTCTTTCCTAATCAACAAATGTTTCCTTATGCCTTTATTCGACCAATGAAATGTCACTAGTGCCTAGTCTGCTCTTTTGCTTTTAGTGCAGTGTATTTTCTGTGGGTCAGGATAAGTTATGAATAAGCTGTAACAAGATCTAGTCAGCACATAGCATGAATACGACATCCAGTTATTCTCTGAAGTCTTGAAAAGGAGGTTTCAAATATTTGTAGTGTCAGAGATTTAGTTATGAGGCATGAAAGATAATGATAGGGGCAAGGTCAAACCAGAATGTGGTTTCCAAATAAAGTGAGAGTATGACAATGGGACAATGCTTCAAATTGTGTAAAAGACAAATTTGGAACTGATGCAAAGAAATCTTCCTCTCACAAAGCACAATCAACACAGCAGTAAAAGCAGAAATCCTGCAACCCAGTTAGAAGTCAAATGGATGATACAATGAGGCATGGAGGGTGTTTCTGGGTGATGAATTAAGGTGACCTAAAATGATTTTGACAATAACAGAAATACTTGGTATTAAAATGGCACCAGTAATGTCATGAAATTGCTCAATGATTTCTTAGGAATGTCATCAAATGACGTTTGACACAGAAGAACAAATGAGTTATTAGGGTAGAGTACAAAAATTTTGTCAAAGACATAGGTTTAAATGAACTTTTTAAGGGAAACAAAAAAGGCAAATTTATTTTAATGCCATTTCAGAGCTTAGATCTTTAGTAGCTCATGAAATTTCTGTAAGTACAATGGTTTAAATTGTATTTCTCAACAAGTTAGAATTCTAGGAATACAGGTATCTCTGAGCATTGTGGAGTTAGAAGAGAATACAGTGCTGGAATAAAACAATGGTAAGATTTGAAAACAAAAATGAGAAGTTTAAGAACAAAGAGTTCTTTCCACAGGAACCAATGCGGAACAGGGAGTGATGAGTGAAGAGCAAGTCATGTTGCAGGCAGAAGAGTTTTGATAATTCTTGGTTTATGGAGAGGGAGAAATGGGAGCCTCTCCTGTTTGAGGCAGTCAGGTCTAGATGGAACAATGGTATGGATGAGGGTTTCAGCATTAGTTGAAATAGGTTGAGTCAGATGATGTTGTGAATATGTACATCTTGGTGATTGTATGGACATACGGAGGACGTTTATCTTGGAACCAAATTTGACATAAAGCATTATAATCTGATTCAGATGCAGAGTCTAGATTAGTGTGGTGCTGGAAAAGCACAGCAGGTCAGGCAGCACCTGAGGAGCAGGAAAATGGACCTGCTGTGCTTTTCCAGCACCACTCTAATCTGCAGTCCTTGTTTTTATTTAGCTGATTCAGATGCAGGCAGTTGCCAAGAAGAGAATTGGAGTCAGTGGCTAAAGAAAGAATTGCGCAGTAACCAAACAGTGGCTTTGGCCTTCTCAATATGTAATTGGAGAACATTTCAACTCATTCAGTAATGCATATTGGACAAGGAAAATGTTCAGATCAGGAACTGTGCTAGGATCAAGCAAAATCTTTAGGTCCACGTGGGTGTTGGTATACTGGAAAGGATTTGGATTATGCCATTGAGGATCAGCTTGTACAGAGGAACAAGAAGAGGTCCAGAATAATCTCCTTTTTGTGGTAACCAAGTTAGTGTGGGAGCAGGAAGATAAACTCTTGCAGGCAATTCTCTGGCTCTGAACATATAATAATGACAAATACATTAAGCCTTACGGCACACCAAATCTGCTTCTCCATTTAATTATAGCCGATATGTTTCTTAACCGCATTCTCCTGCTTTCTCCCTGTAACCCTTGATCCCTTTACTCATCAAGGACCTATCTAACTCTCTTAAATACACTGAAAAGCTTTTCCTACACAGCCCTCTTCAGCAATGAGTTCCACAGATCAGCCATTTCTGGCTGAGGAAATTCCTTTTCATATCAGTTCGAAAGGGCCGTCCCTTCACTCTGAAGCTGTGCCCTCAGGTCCTAGTTCTCCTACTGGTGGAAACATCTTCTCCACATCTACTCTATTCAGGTCTTTCAGTATTCGGTAAATTTCAGTCAGATTCTGTGCCCCACCTCCACTCCCCTAATCCAGGGTGCTCACTGCTCCTCATATGACAAGCTCTTCATCCCTCAATCATTTTTGTAAACTTCCTCTGGATCTCTCCAATGTCAGCACATCCTGCCTGAGATATGAGGCACAAAACAGCTCACCAATATTCAAATATGGTCTGGCCAGAACATTATACAACTTCAGTACATCTCTGCTCTTGTATTCTAGATCTCTTGAAATTATTGCTAATATTGCATTTGCTTTCCTAACTGATAATTGAAACTGCATGTTAATCTTAAGAGAATCCTAAGTCCCTTTATGCTTTAGATTTCTATGCCTTCTTCCTGTTTAGAAAATTGTCTATGCCTCTCTTATTCCTACCAAAGTATATCTAAAGTGAACAGTTGTTACCCCACTGCTGCCCCCTGAAGAATTCCACCCATCATCTGTGGACATATAATCTGAACATTGGCAATTGTACCAAATGCATTCTTTAATGATCATCATGTTAAGTAGCTGCTAACTATGCCTCAGTGGGCTGGGCATGCTCATTACATTTTGAGTGCCTTGTCCTGATGCTGTTTTGTTACATGCCCTTGATTCCTTAAAATGCCATCCACTTCTGACTATTCAGTGCAATTTCTCATGATGTTTAATCACTTGCCTTGGTCTTTGGTTTCTGCATGGTTCTCCTGATTGATTTATGATAACACATGTTTAGTATACAGTTATAAAAAGTGACGAATTTCTTAATCTGTGTATGAGGCTGTTTGGGCCATATTGCAATTGCCAATTGTGCCAATGGTAGGTAAAATACACAGAGCCTGTAGGCACTGTATATAAGATTATAAGATGTAGGAGAAGAAGTAAGTGATTCAGCCAACCAAATCTGCTCTACCATTCCATAGGATTGTGGTTGACTGCAACATTCTTAACTCCATTTTCCTGCCTTTTGCTCAACTCTTGATTTCACTATTAATTAAGCATCTGATTAATCCCAGCTCTGAAAATACTTAACGACCCAACTTTTACAACCCTCTGCAGTAAAGAATCCCAGAGTTTGATTACTCTCTAAGAAAAGGAATTCTTCCTTATCTCTGTCTTACTTGGGTGACTCCTTCCCTGAGGTTATGTTCTCTTGTCTTCTCTCAAAGGTTGGAAACAACCTCTTTGTCAAGCCCCTGTAAGAAAATGGTATGTTTCACTAAGTTGGCTCTCATTCTTTGAAGCTCCAATGAGTACTGGCTGAACCATCTCAATATCCCTCTATGTCCAGATTAACCAAGTGAATGTTCCATGGGTTGCTTCCAATGCCAGTATCTTTCCTTAGATAATGGACCCAAACTATTCATTGTATTCCGGCTGTGGTGTAACTTGAGCCTTCTATAGTCTTTTAAAGACCTCCTTACTTTTACACCCAATTCCCTTTGAAGTAAAGGCACACGTTTCATTTGCCTGCTTTATTATCTACTGAACTTGGATGGTAGCTTTTTGTGAGTTTTTTAACCTGAACTCCCAAACCCCTTGGTGGTACAGTTTTCTGCAGTTCTTTTTCCATTAAATAAAATTCAACTCCTCTATTTGTCTGACAAAGTGCATAATCTCTTATTTCCCCACATAATATTTTATTTACCAATGTTTTGCCTGCTCACTTAACCTCACTCATCTGCACAACTTCTTTTTTCAACAATGTTTGTGGCATGGGCAAACATGGTGATTGTACATTTACTTTCCTCATCCAAGTCATTAATGCATATTGTAATAATTTTGGTCCCAATACTGATTCCTGTGACATCTTCCAATGGTTATTGGTTACAATCCTGAAAGTACCTCTTATTTCAACTCTGTTTTCTTTTTGTTTGCCAATCCTCTATTCATATTCATGAACTACTCCCTAGATATAGGATCTTGTCCATTATTACTATGGCTTCATGTTTGTGTTTTCTGTATATTGTATTTTCAGCCCTTCCACCAATGATGGTACTATGGCTTTGAGAAGTGTATTTTCTCCATTTCTTTTGAGGGAGAGGTTTTCACCCAAAAATGTAGAGTTGTTTCTTCCAAGCCAATGAAGTAAATAGCTTGTGAGGCCCTTTTTTTTATTTGAAGTTAGAACAGTAGAAGCAGCATGAATGGGTGGAGTCAGGTTCCATCAGAACCAGCGTTTTAATTTGGCTTTCAATTGTTGGGGTTTGAACTTAGCTGCGGAAGCTGTTACACATCTCTTTGCCACAACAAAAATCTGGAGTTTGCTCTCTCCATACCAGAATTTTCTCTTGGTGTTTTATTTTCTCCTTACTGGAGAAACATCGCATTTGAGACCATCTATTTTATTGAATATGCCATTGCCATGGGTGTTTATGGGATGTTACTACACTGGAACTGTTGCTGTTTAGTAGTTAAATAACCTATTATTCTATTTAGTTTTTGAATAGAAGTAAAATTATACTAATTCTTCTTTATTTTATATGTATTTTAACTGGGTGTAAGATAAGTTGTGTTATGTTTAAAGCCGAGTAACATAACCAATCGACTACATCCGAAACATAGCTCTTTACACATGCCTTGAAATAAGGTAACAGTAATGGTCCAGGCTATCTCCTTGATACATTTGAATGGGTTTGATTTAGTCCATAACATACCTTCTAACTTCAAGGGCATACAACCTAATTATGCAGTCGATAATTATTTATCTCCTAGTGTATTCAATAAATTATACAATAGATGCTGAAAACTTAAAATCTTGCTTCCTGATGTGCACTGAACAAAACCACACACAATACTCCAGACAGGATATGACTAAGGCTTTGTGCAACTGAAATATCAGGTGTGGGTATGATTGACTTCCAAATAATATTGGTTAATTCACTTTTGAGATTCTTAAGTTGATTTTGACATAATGAGTTTACAAGAAAAGATTGTTCAAAAAGAATGGACAAAGTTAAAGGTCACACAACACTAGGTATACTCCAGCAGGTTTATGTGCTTCCAAATAAACCTGTTGGAGTCCAACTTAGTGTTATGTAAGTTTTAACTTTGTCCACCCTAGTCCAACACTGACTCATCCACGTCAAAAATAATGGGTTTGACTTGAACTGGAAAGGAATTAGTATCTTAGTGGGGTGATTTGCTATTCAATTAAGGGAGACTTGTTACTGCTAGAGAGGGGGTGTGGAGAAATTCTATGTAGCAGTGCAAATTGAAAGATTCATGAGGGAAGGTTCTGAATGTGAAAAATGTAAAACATTAGAAAAGAAAGACAAGGAAATAACTCTGAATGAACTTGCATTTAGTTCAATGCAAGGGGTCTTACAGGTAAGACTGATGAACTCAGGGCATGTTTAGGAACATGGGATTGGGACATCATAGCTATTACAGAAACTTGGCTGAGGATACGACAGGATTGGCAGCTCAATGCTCAGGGTTTAAAATGAAACAGGAAGAAGGGGGAGTGGCGTTTTTGATTAAAGACAACATTACTGCTATAACTGATGAAGAGATTTCTAAACATTTTCCAGTGAGAAAATAGGAGTAGAAATTAGAAATAAAAAAGGAAAGATCATGAGGTTGTACTATAGGCACCTCAATTGTCAGAGAAGTTGAGAAACAAACGTAGAAAAAGCTCAGATATATGTAAAGCATAATGTTGTTGTAATGTAGGATTTTAATTTTCCAAACTTTGACTGGGGATACCATAGTGTTAAAGGTTTGAATAGTGAAGAATTTGTCAAATGTGTTCAAGAAAACTTTCCTTATCAAAACATATGTTAGGTATCGACAGCAGGGATCACGTGAATCCCTAGAAGAGTATAAAGGCAGCGGGAGTATACTTAAGAGGGTAATCAAGAGGGCAAAAGGGGACATGAGATAGCTTTGGCAAATAGGGTTAAGGAGAATCTAAAGGGATTCTACAAATACATGAAAGACAAGATTAACAAGGAAGAGAATAGGGCCCCTTAAAGATCAGCAAGACCACCTATATGTAGACCTACAGGAGAGGGGGAGATCCTAAATGAGCGTTTTGCATCAGTGTTTACTGTGGAGAAGGATATGGAAGATAGAGAACACGGGGATATAAATAGCAACATCTTCAAAATGTCAGTATTACAGAGGAGGAGATGCTGGATGTCTTAAAACACAAAGTTGGTTATATCACTAGGACCTGATCAGGTGTACCCTAAAACTCTGTGGGAAACTAGGGAAGTGACTGCTGGGCCCCTTGCTGAAATATTTATATCATCAATAGTCACAAGTGAGATGCCAGAAGACTGGAGGTTGGCTATTGTGGTGCCACTATTTATGAAAGGTGGTAAGGAAAAACCAGGGAACTATGAGCCTGACATCAGTGGTGAGCAAGTTGCTGGATGGAATCCTGAGGGAAGGGATTTATATGTATTTGGAAAGGCAAGGACCGATTAGGGACAGTCAACATGGCTTTGCACATGGGAAATCATGTCTCACTAACTTGATTGAGTTTTTGAAGAACTAACAAAGAAGATTGAGGGCAGAGCAGTGGATGTGATCTATATGGTCTTCAGTAAGGGGTTTGACAAGGTTCCGCATGGTAGACTGGCTAACAAGGCTAGATCATATGGAATACAGGGAGAAACAGCTATTTGGATAAAGAACTGACTTGAAGATAGGTGACCCAGAAAAGTGGTAGAGAGTTGCTTTTCACACTGGAGGCCTGTGACCAGCAGTGTTCTACAAGGATCAGTGCTGGGTCCACTACTTTTTGTCATTTATATAAATGATTTGGATGTGAACATAGGAGGTATGGTTAGTAAGTTTGCAGATGACACCAATTTAGGAGGTGTAGTGGACAGCAAAGAAGATTATCCGAGATTAGAAAGAGCTCTTGATCAATCTGGTCAATGGGCTGAAGAATGGGCGGATGGAGTTTAATTTAGATAAATGTGAGGTGCTACATTTTGCAAAGGCAAATCAGGGCAGGATTTAAACACTTAATGGTAAGGTCCTAGGGAGTGTTGCTGAACAAAGAGACCTTGGAGTGCGGGTTCATAGTTCCTTGAAAGTGGAGTTGCAATTAGTTAGGATAGTGAAGAAGGCGTTTGGTCTGTTTGCCTTTATTGGTCAATGCATTGAGTATAGGAGTTGGGAAGTCATGTTGCAGCTGTACAGGACATTGGTTAAACCACTTTTGGAATACTGTATGCAATTCTGGTCTCTCTGCTATAGGAAGGATGGTGTGAAACTTGAAAGGGTTCAGAAAAGATTTATAAGGATGTTGCCAGGGTTGGAGGGTTTGAGCTATATGGAGAGGACGCATAGTCTGGGGTTATTTTCCCTGGAGCATTGGAGGCTGAGTGGTGACCTTATAGAGGTTTATAAAATCATGAGGGGCATGGATAAGGTAAATAGCAAAAGTCTTTTCCTCAGGGTGGGGGAGTCTAAAGTTAGAGGGCATAAGGTTAAAGTGGATGGGAAAGATTTAAAACGGACCTAAGGGACAATTCTTTTCATGTAGAGGGTAGTAAACTTTTGGAATGAGCTGCCAGAGGAAGTGATGGATGCTGGTACAATTACAACATTTAAAAGGCATCTGGATGTGTATATGAATAGAAGGAGTGATATGTGCCAAATACTAGCAAATGGGACTAGATTAATTTAGGATATCCGAAGTCATGGATGAATTTGACTGAAGGGTCTATTTCCATGCTGTACAGCTCTATGACTCTATAATATGTGGATGTTCCTACTGGAGATGCAGCAAAGCATGATCTTCTTTTGGACAATAAGGCAGGGCAGGCGCTGAAGTGAAAGTGAATGCTTTGTGTCTAGCGATCATAATTCTATTAGTTTCAAAATGATTATGGAAGAGGATAAGCTTTTTATATAAGTTAGTTTTTAATTGAAGTAAAGCAAATTTTAATGGTATGAGACAAGTTTTAAAGATTGATGGGAGTTGACTGTTCGCAGGTAAAAGGATGTCTGACAAGTGGGAGGCATTCAAACGTGTGATAACAAAAGCTCAGGCATTTCTTTTCTTTGTTCATTCATGGATCAGGGTATCATTGGCTAGGCAGCATTTATTGCCCATCCCTAATTGCCAAGGGAGGCAGTTGAGTCAATCACATTGCTGTGGGTCTGGAGTGACCTGTCGGCCAGACCAGGTAAGGATGGCAGTTTCCTTCCCTAAGTGAACCAGATGAATTTTTCCAACAATCAACAATGGTTTCATTAATTCTGTTTTTAAAAAAATGAATTCAAATTTCACTCCCTGCTATGGCAGGATTGAAACCCAGGTCCCCAGAACATTATCTGGGAGTAGTCCAGCAATAATACTACTCAGCCATCACCTCTCCATTAGATCCAGTACATAATAAAGATAACAGCAAGGTGTCAATGAAAGACCTGAACACTGTCAGTTATTCAGGGAGATAGTTAAATATTATCTGTGACTGTCACAAAGCCCTGAATGCTTAAACAGCTTTCTCAGTGGTACCTCTATTAACAGCCATGTTGTGCTTTTTAACGTTACAATTAGCTGTCAGTCAACTGAAATGTCAGTGCACAATAGAACATGAGTATGAGTAATACATCCAGTCTGTTCCAGTAAGGTTATTGAGGGAATTGTTCAGTTTAAAGCTTTATAATTACAATCATTTTCCAAAGCTTTGTTTACAAAATTCACCTCAAATGAATCCAGGAATCAGTGCTATTATCAATGCAAAGTAGGTTTGTTTTCATGAAAGTTGCGTAATTTCATGGAAATGTAAACTTTGCCTTTACCAATGGTGTTTCATAGTTATTTCTTGGAATTTGTGGTGTGTATCGAAACCCTCTTGAATGGAAAAAATCCCAAAGATGCATTGTGTTCAATGGATTCTGAAAATAAAATCAAAGATACAACTCTATACATGATCAGTAAAACAATGAAAATATTTTCACTGGTTTATTTGCCTTTTCCATTATTGGAACTTGATGAGAAATAATTTTTAGTTCATTGTAAGTTTGTAAATTTTTAAGAATATAAGAACACAACAATGCTCAAGTGAAAGTTATTCAGCAAAAGGCAATTTCTTTTGTATACCAGTTATAATGTGTCTTTTTGCATCAGGTTTACTCAGTTTATATAACCTTCTGAAAGAAAATAGAAGGCATCACTTTATCTCTAAAGTTCCAAAAGGCAATTGAGTTTCTATCTTATAGATGTAAGCAGGGCAAATGATGAATACCATGGATCAATAATGTACAAGTTTGTCACAAATATGTAATTCCTTTTAACTCCCCTAACATTTGACATACGCAACTTATTCCACTCCTTTTGGGCAGCACATTAAGATTTTCGCTGTATTAATGGTGCAAAATAGGACCAGATTTTCCATTAAGTGGGAATCTCATCTAGGTAATTTATTCTTAGAAAAGAAGGGAACTCCACATGTTTGAAAGTGTCTTCTGCTAAGGTCTCACTCAGAAGTGTGACAACTCTTTTGTAGCATTGAACCATCAGGGGAAGGCAATTCACTCTCCTTCTTCACAGCAATCAGCTGTCATAACATCCAAATTAAAGGTACTGTCAAGGGGTAAGTACATCAGAAAGTGGGATAGCAGGATGCCAGCTGAGTAGGGAGTAGGGTGCCAGGTTAGAAGGGTGCCAAATGGATAGGGTGTCAGTAGGAGAAGGGTTAATGTGTAACTGGTGGGGCACCACTTGAAGTGGAAGTAGGATGCAAGGTGGCAAGAAGACAGGTAAGTATTTAGGTAATGGTAGGTCATGCTGTGATGAAGATTTTGGGTTCAGTGATGGGTGGGGAGGGTAGGTTTCGTATCTGGTGGTTCAGGTATCACAGTGGGGCATATTGGGTTAGTACAGCAATGGAGAACGGATGGTCAGAACTGGTCGCAGCGATATCACGATGGGGCGGTTCAACAGTCCAAGTCCAACAATGGGTGGGAAGGAGAAAGTGAGGATTGGTCTGGTTGCTGTGGCATTGGAGAAGGGGATTGAGGTGAGTGGTTGGGTCTAGAGAAGATCCCGAGGATTGGGTTTGACAGCGGCAGGAGTGGGATTGGGGCAGCATTGTCAGCTCCAAGAGATGGGTTTCAGGTACCAGACAAAAGAATCAGGTCCTGAGGTGGATAAGTTGTGGGAATTGAGTCTGGGGGGAGTGATGTCAGGTCAGAGTCTGGGAGTGTAAGGGGTCTGGGTGTTGAGTAAGGTGAGTATGGGGTCTGTTTGATAGTCTACCTCCTGAGTAACTATATATTTAATAGTCTAACTCTGCCTGATTAACTATTTTGTTTAATTTCAAAAGAATAGTCTGAAGTCTCTGATTTATATAGCAACTTTCATAAGGTTTCACATATCGAATGGCACACCAGAAATTCAATTTCCAAAGTAATCCCTTGTGATGGGATTTCTGAAAGGTCCCTATGCACAACTCTGATCTACACCTGCATAATGACTGTGTGGCAAGTGGAAAATCTGCTTGATGGAGCAAATTATTGTTACATAACATGCTTAACTTGCATCTTTAGATTAAGTGTAGCACTCTAGAGCCAGCAGTCTAAGATTCAGCTCTCAATCCAGTTGCATCATTCATTTTCCTTTTAACTAATAGTACTTTGCAAAAAACATTGTATTTGGAGAAATATCACAAGAGACACTTTGGAATCAATTTGGAGAATGTGTTGGAACATTCCAGCTAAAGATATTAGCAGATAAAAAAGAACAGAGCAGAATTTGAGGTGGACAGGGGATATGTGGTAACTTTTTATTTCTGGAGGTGTGGTGCTGGAAAAACACAGCAGATAAGGCAGCATCTGAGGAGCAGGAGAATTGACGTTTTGGGCATAAGCCCCTTATCAGGAATTATGAAGAAGGGCTTATGCCCGAAATGTCGATTCTCCTGCTCCTTGGGTGCTGCCTGACCTGCTGTGCTTTTCCAGCACCACACTCTCGACTCTGATCTCAACATTTACAGACCTTACTTTCTCCAACTTTTTATTTCTGTCCACTCCAGTTTTTCTTTCACAATTACTGTTTGCACTTCTATTTTTTGTCATTTCTGAACCAATTGTAAATATTGGCTATAAGGAACAATCTTTATTTTTCTCTTTGCCTTTTTGTTGCTGCTACACTGATAAACTAGAATCTGTTGACAAAAGTGCTTTAGTGGTGGTGGGTTGGACACATCCTGTACTTGCTCAACACATTTGTACAACAGACGATGGTGTAAACATCAAAATCCTGTCTGATTGAACTTGTTTTTTGAATGCTTATGGCTATGCAGACACTGTTTAACAATTGAAATGCAGTTTTTTTTTATTAATCATTTGAAATTTGTGGCAAGATTGGTGAGGTCAATATTTATTGCTCTGCTCTAACTGTTTAAAGTTAGCTCCAATAATCATCTTTTCATGTTACTTTGCAAAATATATCTTGATCTCTGTATCTCTTGTACTGTTTATTAAGTCTCTATTTAATGGTATAAACAATTGTTGTAGACGCAGGTTTTGCTGAAGCACAAGGTCTCAGAACCTACATGCATAGATTTCAATATCTCTAAGGATTTGTTGTATTTTTGTGTTGATGGGAATTAAGATAAAGGATGAGCAAGGATAGATTCTTTTTCCATCTTGGCCACTTTTTTATTTTGTACTGTACAGAATGGTCAATTGCATCATCAAACACACAAGCCAGGCATAACATGTTAGGTACAAAGCAGAGTTGCTTCTAAACTCTTTGGACAAAACGTTCCTCATGAGATTCCTGTAGACCAGATGAAAATCGATATTTCCCCTGCATTAACTTCATCATCAATTATTTCATGGATTACGTGCACAGCAAAAATACAATGATTGCACTTCAACAAATGATCCCAGCTTGAGATATGTACCAAGAAAACTTTCCAGACTTACAATGGTCAACTGTGGCCTCCGAGGTTATCAACTGATGTCAATTTATGTTGCTCATGCATGATCCTTAGAAACTGAAGTTAAGCTATAGGTAGAATTTTCCTTTCCTTGGTGTGGCACGAGCAATGATAAGGAAGATGGGAACATTTGGTGAGAACGAAAAATCAGGTTCTCAACATTGTGAAACCATTCCTGATTTCTCCAACAGGCCTTCAGTGACTTTAGAATTTTGCCATTGAGCAGTGACTACTTTATTTCCATGCATTCACTTCTCATTAAAGCCCCGACTTGTCTTATCGATATGCCTCTTTCAATTGTCCTCTCCATCACCAAATAACCATATGGTTCAGACTTCAAACAGATAAAATAGCAAGTGCATGGTGGCTACAGCTCACCAAATATTTTTCCTGGCCATCATCTCACATACCTGCACAGGATGGTTTTGCACTCATGTAGATTCTTGCTTTGGATGGCTCTTAGCTTGCGCCTTCATTCATGTCACTGATTACTTGGAGGCTGCCAGCCAAGGACACATTGCTTTCTTAGCACATAAGGTCTTTGGAACTCTGTTACAGGCTGGTAGCCTTTCTGACTTGCTTTTCGTTTTAACACAGGTGGAGAGGCAGGCACTTGTGGCACTTGAGACAACCGAACATTCAAGAGGCTGGATATGTCTTTGTGCAGCTCCGTGTTGCATCAATGTCATACTTGTCCTATGTTCCAGCAGTTTACTCATATTGCATGTGCTTCAAGTAAATGATGATAACATAAGAAAGCTAGTGGGGTAAAGGGGAACTACAGACAGTTATGACCATTACCACAGTCAGTCAAGAGACTTGTTCTAGTCCAGCAGGTTTGCTGTGGTCAGTCTTGGCCTTGAAGTCTGGGGATTGGGTCACAGTCAGTTCTGCAGGTCAAGTGCAACTGGTATGGGGATTGCATGTAGGTCAGTTGGGCTGCTGATCAGATATCAGTCTAGGAGGTGGGGCCAATCTTTCCTGCAGTGACACAAAGAGAGGCTTGTGTATTTTGGAAGTAGATGGAAGAGTGATTAATGGTGATACATGAGCAGGAGAGATGGTGAGGTGAACTCAGTGACTAAGTATGAACACAAGGTAGAAAGGGTTTGAAGTTTTGGAGGATGACATGGACATGATGTGAATTACATTGACAGTATTGCCCACAAGTCTTGATGAGATGCATTTGTTGTGGCAGAGCTAGCGGATGTGCTGGCCCTGTAAGTGTGAAATAGCAGAGAGAAGATAAGGGAACATTCCCTTGTGGAATTTTGAAGATTACTGACCTACTCTAGGCAATGTTGGGGCCACTTCAGTACTGATGTGAGGTTCTATTTGCATCCAGAGTGGGCTCCTGTTGAAGTCAGGTAAATAAAGGACTACTCACCTTTCCACCAACCTATCCACCAACACCCCCTGTTACAAAGTAGAAGTGAGCTTTCCTTACCTCTGAGCCAGGTGAATGTTGACACTTTAGCACCACAGTGTGAGGGCTAATTCCTGGCCTGCAGAGTCAGAAGTTGTGTGTGGCTAAGCTTTAAATATGATGCCTGAGGCTACATGCTGTCAGTGGTGAGCACTTCCACCTCTCCAGATGTGAGATTCCCAAAACAGGCTCTTGAGTATAACATGAATGAGCATAGAGGTGAAGAGTGGAGAGTTCCATGAGAAAGGCTGTGGCAGAGCATTGTCCATACTTTGCAATTTTTTTTATGAGACATGTAAATGATATAATCACTGTATCACCTTATGTGACTTGACTGAGACTCTATTTTCCTGGGGTCACTTAAAACTGAGAGAAGTGTGCTACAGTTTGTAACTGAGTTGCTCAGTACTAGCTCTGGCATGCCAGTGCCTGTGATGATAACATACCTCTAGATGCCAAGTGCTGAAATAAGCATCTATTGAATCTTTCAGCACTTTGTGATTCATGTCTGGTTCTTATGTTATGGTAACTAATATAAATAACACCACATCAGGTGTTTAATTCCCTGCTGAAGGTTAAAAAAGTCCATCATTAGCAGGTTGTGCCTTCACAATCTATCAGCATTAAGAGCAAATTACAACAGATGCTGGAGTCTGTACTGAAAACAGTGTGATCATGTTCCCCAATTCTCTCTTTTCATCCCATCAACCTCCACATTCAAAGGATCATCCTCACCAAACACCAAACACTCCCCCGTCTGCATTTCCATCTGTCCACCATGTACAAGGCACAAGTCAGGAGTGTGGTGGAATACTCCCCACTTGCCTGGATGAGTGCAACCCCAACAACACTCAAGAATCTTGGCACCATCCAGGACAAAGCAGCCCACTTGATTGGCACTGGATCCACAAGCATCCACTCCCTCCACCAATGCTCAGAAGCAGTAGTGTGTACTATCTACAAGATGCACTGCAGAAATTCACCAAAGATCCTCAAACAGCACCTTCCAAATCCACCACCACACCCATCTGGAACAACAAGGACAGCAGATCTAAGGGAACAGCACCTGCTTCAAGTTCCCCTCCAAACCACTTACTTTCCTGACTTGGAAATATATCACCATTCCTTCACTGTGACTGGGTCGAAATCCTGGAATTATCTTCCCAATGGCATTGTGGGTCAACTCACAGCAGGTAGACTACAGCAGTTCAAGAAGGCAGCTCACCACCACCTTCTCAAGGGTAACTAGGGATGGGCAATCAATGCTGGCCAGCCAGCAATACCCCCCTCCAACAAGCAAACTGTTGGAATTAACTGTGAATTCTGTTTTTAAACTCACAGTTCCCACATCTCCAATTTCATCTCACAAAACACTTTTAATGATAATGACAAATTCTGTCTTAACAAGATGAATTTTAGGGACAGGTGATTTAATTTTGTTTTTGATCTGGCTTTCAATGAGCAGAAAATTGAGTTTACATTGTCCCTACCTCCAGAAAGAATGATAATGGAATCCAAGCCTTGGGAGAACTGAGCTTTAGAAATGCATCTTATCAATTGAAGATGAAGCTTTCTTGTTAATAAGAAACATAAAGGCCTAGAAATTAGTCTGGATCAGTTTTTGGATTCAGGGATTGTGATTGGCCATATTTCTCTCATATTTCCATGATTACAATATGTAGCCAAACATGGCTGTAGCTGGTTAGTTACGTATTCAATGGGGCTGGGGAGTAGGGAGGTCCTAGCAGTTTATGAAGCTATTCAATTTCCACCTCCTAATCAGAGTCTATCCCTCTTTTAAAAAATCTGTTCTGACTGAAAGGAATGCAAATTGTCTCTAATTTGCAATACAGCAGCAGCGCAGATAGAAGGTTCTTCTTTATGAATTAGGCACTAGTAGTTTTATTCATGGAATTCAACAGGAAGAGGGAGGTCATGGGTCAGTGGTGGACTAGAAGGCTTGCCATCTGAAGGGGACAGCTACAAGTGTTCAGGGAGGTCAATGTATACAGTCTCAGCCCAAGAACCTGGCAGCATTGTCACAAGAGTGATCATGGGTAACTAATGCATCTTGACATGATCTACTCAACTAACCAACAGTATCTCATACTGCTCAATGGAACGTTGATCCACATCACTCGCACAGCAACAGCCCCTGATGCTCAGGCATTACATTCAGATATTCTGCCTTCTCCTCGCACACGTTTTCAATGGTATTAGCCTCAGAGTCACTGTTCACTGCCTTCACATGCCTCCAAATATGCAACTGTCACAAGATTATTACGAAAACACAGTACAGCACACCGACGCATATCCTACTCTCTCTTTTGCAGGACAAAATAGATGAACAAAAATTGTGGGGATAAGGGCAGTTGATTGCCCTGTCCATTCCAGATGAAATTTCCTGGATCTCGTTGTGAAACAGTTAATTACATTTCAAGACACCAAGAACATTGAAGATGGCAATATGTTCCTGCCTTGAGTATATTCCCAACCCTCTCTGTGCTATCTGCTTTGAAGTGGAAGTGGTGATATGTACAGGAGCAGGTCAATCAGCTCCTTAAGCATCCTCTGCCATTTAACTATATCACCATTGATCTGTTATATTATTGCCACTTTCCTGTGCTATCCTTGTAACCGTTGATAGTTGCAAGATAGAAATCAAATATTTCTAAATGTCAAAGATACAGTGTGGTAGAGAATTCCAAAGAAATTCCTAATCTCAGCCCGAAATGAACTATTCTTATTCTGAAATTGTCTCCTTATTCTAGATTACAACACCCCTAATATGTTCCATACCTCTAGCCATGGGAAACAACCTGTATCTCCCCTATCAAATCCTGTATACTTCAATGAGATAACCACCCATTTTTCTAAATGCCAGTGAATACAAGCCCAGTCTCCTCAGACTCTCATTGGACAGTCCTACGGATCAGTTTGATGAACGTTTGTTCTGTCATGTTGACAAATGTTTCCATCCCTTGGTAAGGAGATCAAAACACAATACTCAGGATACAGTCACTCCAAAGCTCTATACAAGCCTTTTTTATTCCTTTTCTTAAATTCTCTTTGCAATTCGGCCAATATACCATCTCCCTTCCTAATTCCTTGCAACACCTGCATATTAGTTTTCCATGACTTACAAACAAGGACTCTTGCTATTATATCTGCATTATTGTTTCTCTTACCAAAATGGATAACTTCTAATTTTTTTTTCACATTTTATTCTGTAATTTTCTTGCTTACTCTTCTAGCCTGTCAAAATCCCTTGAAGCTTGTATACAACTTTCTCAAAATCACATTCCAACCTAGTTTTGTGTCATCAACAAACCTGGAAATATTTTGTTTGGCATTAAATCTCTGAAAACCCAATTATATCACATCCACTGTTTTCCTATTAATTTATTATGCTTGTTATATCCTCAAAAACCTCTAACAGGTTTGTCAAGCAAGATTTTCCTTTCATAAATCCATGCTGACACTGTTGAGTCCTACCATAAGTGTCCAGTTTTGACATGCTCTTTAATAGAATCAAACATATTTCCTATTGATCTCCAGCTAATAAGTCTGTAGTTATGTGTTTTCTGTCTTCTCCTTTCTCAAATAGTGGTACAGTATTACAGTTATTGTCTTCCAACTTGTTGGAATTGTTCCAGAATTAATAAAACCTGTATGATAACCAGCAGCACATCCATTATTTATAAACCACGTCTTCCAACATTGTAGGGTGTAGATCATCAGGTCCAAGGTATTTATTAACTTGCAGTCCCATTCAGTAAGTTTTAATGTATTAAGCTTTAAAGTATTAGATTTCTCCTAGAAGCAACATTTCAAATACAATTTTATTGAAAAGTGCTGGTAGTACATTTATAGAGCTATCATAACTTTAAAGTACATTTAATATCGGTGATGCTGATTGAAACGCTCATTGAATGTCATGGCTAAGAACTGATTGCTTCTATTTCAGATGAAAGACCTAACACATGCCTTGAATCTTGCAATATTTACTTGATGCATTTTCCACAGGTTACTACTCATTCAATAAGCGTTGTTCATTTCTCTCTATTCTTCATTAGCTTTGTGTCATGGGTAGATATTACTTCAGACTAGTTCTGAAGGATATGCACCAGGTCCAAATTGTTAGCTGTCTGACTGTCTCTGTGTGTCTCTGTCTGTCTCAATGTCCCAGACATTGACCTGTAAATCGTTTAACTTTTACCTTTTTTGGACTTCCTTCTAATTCATGATCACTGTGTTATGTGTGTTACATTATTATTTATTTTTGAGTTTAGTAACTAAAATTTCACTGTTTTGTTACCTCAACAAAGCCTGGTTAAATTGGTTCTTTTTAAAATATAAATACATTCGGTCTGGAAGGAAAGAACAATGAGAAAGAAGTCATGTTTGCATTAAGCCTGTTGTGCCAACTGAGTGTGTAGGTTAACAAAGAAGGGAAAAAATGAGTGAAGCAAGTTCATCACTCTTCACCCAGGAGTTTAACAATTTAGGGTATCCTTTTTGGAATTGTAATTACTTAGGGAAAACTTCCCTGGGCTCCGGTTATAACAAGGTAGCATGAATTTAAGTTTCAAATTATCAGTCCAAGTCTGAATACAATGGAGGTCTTCCCGCATATATATGCTTCTGTATCTGAGAGGTCGTGAATGGTGTTGAACATTATACAATCATCAACGAGCATTCCCACTTCTGACATCATGATGGAAGGTAGCTATCATTCTGATGCCAGTAGACTTAACAATAGCATCTGGCATCATTCTTAATGTAGCTTGATATTGTCAAGCTGGGTGAATGTGTGATTATTTTCAGATGCATAAAGGAAAGTTTTGCAGTCATATAGTGCTTTTTAATCTCTACTGGAGTTCTCAAAGCACTTTACAACTGATTAAGTACTTTTGAACTGTAACCACAATTCTAATGTACCAAAATGTCAGCCAATGAGATCCCACAGCTCTCAAGAATAATAGTGTGCTTATTCCCAGAAAACTGATTTATGTGCTCGCGTTGAAGGATCAATATTGGCCAGGATACTAGACAGAATTCTTGCTCTTCTTTGAAGTAATGCCACGGGATATTCTAAATGCACCCAAGTAGCCTCACGTTTAAAATTTCATTCAAAAAACAGCTTTTTTTGACATTGCAGTAATCTCATGGAACAAACTATTTGATAATTTTGCTAAAGTTCTCGAGTGGAATTTTTCACTGAGATGCAAATGCTACAAACTGAGCCATGACTTTCAGAAATACATTGTCACCCTGCTCAGTATGCTGTTCACCTCACTGTCTTGAATTTGCAGCCCTCTTGAACTGTAATGGGTTTCTGGTGCTTGCGCTTCATCTGGTTGAGGACCCGGATGCTGGATACTCCTTCCTCAGCCGAAATCCTCTTCTATTGCATGCCATTTTTTCCTGCGCAAGGAGAGGGTGAGAATTAGTAAGTGCCAATTGAAGTATCCATGAATGGGGTTTTTAATGCAGAAGAAGAAACTGCACACAGAACTGGGAATGGTTCAGCAGAAAGCATGTTGCTGGAAAGTGAAGTGAGAAAAGTCAGAACAGAGTGCTGGCAGTGAATCATAAGAGAACACAATCACTCTGATTCCAAACACATTCACACACTTCTTGTCTGCTTGGAGTTGGTGATGAAGACTGTTATGTAAGGGAAGAAGAGAAAGTCTGTTGGCATGATAACGATGTGAAGAAGTATGGTCACCCCTTCTGTTTGCATTGAAGTGGTTACTACATTAAATTCAGGTCTGAGGAGTGATAACACCAAAACTCTCAAGCTTAGCAGGCAGTCACTAGTACTTGTATTTATGTAGGCTTTTGGAATTTTCTTCCATGTTGGAGAAAAAAACCTATTTCCTTGCCCTGATCGCCTCAACAAAAACTGACCAGGAAGTTGTCAATGAGGCTGGAAGTTTTGAAATTAATCTTAGGGGGAAAAAAAAATCAGCTCTTCAGCAATCTGGAAGAAGGAAAAGCAACCTCCCTCTAAGATCTGTAAATAGTCTTTGGATGAATTCATCAGTCATTCCACTCTGAAGATAGGTAAATGAGCTTTTCTTGAGACCTGGGAGTGGATTTTGTGCTTGTCCTACCCCACTCTCAGTTCTTCACCAATCCCAGAGTCACCCCCAGTTAAAATGTCCATTATATGGCTGAGGAAAGCCATCAGCTCATTTGAGCTAATCCATCAAGTAGGATCCTCCAGATCCTCCAACTTTCTTTTTGCACAATATATCCAAGACTCTCCCCAGATGTCATGATATCAAGACAAACACAATTTCCAATTCCATCAGCATACAATCATTGCTTAGGCACATGCATTAGAATCATGATAGATGCATAGCCAAAGATCTTCTGTACAGTGAGCTGACCTCCAGGTTCCATATCTACACTGCAAGTAACTGCAAGTGAGATATGAAAGTGATGGACATTGACACTGCTGACTAGAAGGATAGTGGAAGAGGTAAATAGAAACAAAAGCTGGATGAGAAGGGGGCTGAGAGAAGATAGAGGTCAACAGATTTCTGCATGTTCTCAGCCCACTGTAATCCCTTGCTGCAAATGAGACTCAGGCAGCCAAGCCAAGGTGTGGGAGTCTTGAATAACCCAGTCAATGCATAATACAGAGTTAACCACCACAATACCAATTATAGTTTTACAGGATGGAAAAGTGTTGCCACTGCCAATTAAACGTCCTTTACTGAATCCCAATAAATGTTATGATTGACTTTTATGGAGCCCCCCCCTCCCCCATCCCCTTTAATTACAGGTACAGGGAAAGCAGTAAAGTCATAAAAACCCGTCACAATTCCTTCAAACCCAAGTGCTCCAGGTTCATAAATATTAACACATTCCCATAAAGAATTGGCACGTGAAATGTCTGATGAATTCATACGGCAGGAAGTGAATGTATAAACTCATGCCCATTAATTTCATAATTACTGCGTTTCCCACCCTGACCTACTTTAGATAATAATGGATGTAAGTACTTTTCCCTTCGATACTATTACATCCTTACCTTTTTCCAAACACTTTTTTTCTGTATGAACATGTGATCATTCAATGCAATCATTTGCTGATCATACTCTTCAATGGCTTTTATCTAACCTGTATACCACAGGCAATCAAATACTCACCAATCTTAAACTTACTGAATAAGTATTGGTTAGAAAATGGCTTAGTGTTATTATTGCTAGACTGTTAATCCAGAGACCCGGATAGTGCCCTAGGAAGACCCAGGTTTGAAATCCGCCATGATGGGTGGTGGAATTTGAATTCAATGAAAATAACTGTGGAATTAAGAATGTATTGACGACCATGAAACCATTATTGATGGTTGCAAAACCCATCTGCTCTTAACTGAATCCCAGTTCCAAGCCTCCAACCCAGTACTGCCCTCCGGACCTGTCCATCACTCCTCACCCCCTCTCCCCAACCAAACTGTCACCTTCTCCCTCACCTTTATCCACCTATCGCTTTCTTAGCTATTTCCCCTCCCCCAATTCCATTCCCATCCCATTTACTCTCAGCCCTGACCCACAAGCCTTATTACTGATGAAGGGCTTATGCCCGAAACGTTGATTCTCCTGCTCCTTGGATGCTGCCTGACTTGCTGTGTTTTTCCAGCAACACACTCTCGACTCTGATCTCCAGCATCTGCAGAGCTCACTGACTCTTAAGTGCTCTCTGGGCAAATAGGGATGGGCAATAATGCTGGGCTAGCCTGCAATGCCCTCACTTTAATGAATTTTTTTTTAAAAACCTGAGCTCTCACTGCCTTGTGTGGTAGGAAATCCCAAAATTCACAACCCTCCGAGTTAAAAAAAATACTCAATCTCAGACCTAAGTGGCATACCTCTTTATTTTTAAATTGTAGCCACTAGATGCACAACTGTCAACCCAGAGGAGCATTCTGCCTGCATGTATCCTGCCTATCCCTTCTAAGTATTTTCTATGATTCGGAGATGCCGGTGTTGGACTGGGGTGTACAAAGTTAAAAATCACACAACACCAGGTTATAATCCAACAGGTTTAATTGGAAGCACACTAGCTTTCGGAGCGACGCTCCTTCATCAGGTGATCATCTGATGAAGGAGCGTTGCTCCGAAAGCTAGTGTGCTTCCAATTAAACCTGTTGGACTATAACCTGGTGTTATGTGATTTTTAATTAAGTATTTTCTAAGTATCAATGAGATCACCTTAGATTTTATAAACTGTAGAGAATATTGGCCCAGTTTGCCAAATCTATCTTTAGAGTACAGTCTTACTATCTTGAGAACAAATCTGATGAACCTTTGCACTCTCTCTATGGCAATAATAGTTTTCCTGAGATAAGGGGATCAAAACAGTAGCATTATTCCGGGTGTAGTCTAACTCAACTGCCTTAAAATTAAATACTTTATCACTGGTTTGCTAAAATCCGCTTGTAAAGTAAAAGCTGATATTCTATTAACCTTCTGAATAACTTGCTACATTTTCACGTTAGCCTTGGTAACTTATCAACTAGGACACCTAAGTATAGATGTATACTTTCCAACTTCTTGCCATTAAAGAAATATTCTGCACATCTCTTCCTCCTATGGCTGTTTTAGACAGTATGTAATAGTACAGACAGGATGGTGAGACTTCTTGTTCAAATTTAAGCACTTTCAGACCGTGGATACCACAATGATCCAGGTGCTGATTTCAGACCAGGGTGGGAGAGTTTGAAATGGTGCACAGTTGGGAATTACATATGGTGCTTGCTGTATGAACACTGGAAGGTTCCAATATTAGTCAGATTTTGCAAGATAGCGGGACATAGGCATCATGGAGGCAGAGTGCAGTGTTAATGAGGTGAGCAACATAAAATGGCATAAGCAAAGTTGCTAGAACTCACAAAAAAAAACCCTCCATGAGCTTCCCTGAAATTAACACCTGGCTGATTTTTGGGGAAATTCAGTCCATTGTCTATCACACCAATGTAGCTTGCATACTATTGCAATAGTAGCAATAAACTACATCCTATTTAAGACACAAGCCACCTTTTGATAAACAACATGTGTTTTTTATCTGCTACGCTAACCCAGGCAGGCCCTATAGACTCAGGAAGGAGGATGGTAGCAGCAAACATACCAGATATCATTTTCAGCAAGGTGAAGTATGCTGAGAATCCATCATACAATAGCCATAAAACAGTCCAAACCACTAGAAAAATGTGTCTCAATCTTATAAAGTAGCATATAAGAATCCCTGTAATATAGTGTCCATCACTTGACCTGTAACACCTATGGTTTGTGGATAGTTTGAAGAACAGGTTGAGGCAGCTGATGCTGGCACTTTTAGTGGCCCTCTAGTTGCTATAACTAAGAGATCATCACCTATTTCTGACAGGCATACTGACTGTTTAAAACTGGAATGGATCAGATCAGACTCCCAGACTGGTACATTTTCCTTTTGCCTCAACCTTCCTGGCAATGTTCCATTTACAGGCTGGTTGTGACATGAAAATCAACTCAATGAATTTTCAAGTGAAAAATAACAGGGCATGGAATTTTGTAGCTTGCTTTATTTCTCAATGAGTGATCCAGAAATTTAGAAAACATAATCACAATGCCAAAAGTGTATATTTAAACATTGTTCCAGTAGCTTCTACTAGTTAGACATGAATAATTAAAGTAACCAACAGCATACTAAACCTCAAAACTCCACCTATGTATCATGATCCTAGCCTGCTTCTGTTAAGTTTGGGTAAAAGTGGCAATTTCAAATAAAAACAACATGTTTATTCTTGATATTCTGATTTCAGGCATGAAAGGGTGAATAAAAACCACATTGTTTCACGAAAAATACAATTCTATTTTGGATCAGTTCGGAAACAGTCTTGTAATTCATGTACTGTTTAATACGGCTGATTTTTCTTGCAGACTATTAAAACTGAATTAAAACTTAAGCTTCCAGTAACTGTCTCAAATTACCATCACAATGCTGTTTCTTTTTTGACACTTTAATCCAGCTTTTATATAAAACAAGTTGAGGCTGAACAATGACTAAGAACCTTAGGAAAGTAGACAAATTGCTGGAACATTGCATCAAATAAGTTCACACCCTTGCTTCCGTATGACGAACTCACAGGCAAGATATTATCAGTCCCTTTAGTATTGAAACTTTTTCAGCGAGTTACCTGAACTATTTACTGCTGCAATGTACCTGGGCTTTTCACTTCCAACTTCTCTTTTGAAATCAATGAAGACATGTGGTTCAGTTCCGGTAAGTTTTTTTACATTCTTCTGCAGTTGAATGAAGTTGAAGTGGAAGGCAGATGCAAAATGTTTTTCCTGCTGACAATCTAGCAAGTTTCTGTATGCTTTGAGAGAAAAGAATAATGAAAGAAAACTGATCACTTGGCCAGTTCTAGACAGGGAAAAAGAAATCCCGACTCATACATGAAAATTGTTTCATCAGGTTTTTAAATGGTCTCAAAGAGCTTTCAAAATGTTGCTAAGTTTAGTGTAGCAGCTAATTCAATCCTGAAAAATGAAAGTGCGGAAAGTTACTTGTCCTGGTGGGGAGGGTTGTTTGATATGATAACCTCAGAAGACTTTAATTTCAAACTTAAATTGTGGTATATCTAATCCGTGACTAATCTAATCAGTCACTAAGCACATTCAGGCAGAAGTTTTACGATACCAGGTTATAGTCCAGTTTGAAATCACAAACAGGGTTAAGGAAAATCCCAAAGCCTTTTATTCATATATAAGAAGCAAGAGGGTAACTAGAGAAAGGATTGGCGCACTCGAGGACAAGGGAGGAAAGTTATGCGTGGAGTCAGAGAAAATGGGTGGGATTCTTAATGAGTACTTTGAATCAGTATTTACCCAGTAGAGGGACTTGACAGATGTTGCAGTTAAGGATAGATCTTTGATTACTCTAGGTCATTTTGACAAAAGGAGGAAGGAAGTGTTGGGTATTCTAAAAGGCATTAAAGTGGACAAGTCCAGGTCTGGATGGGATCTATCCCAGGCTACTGAGGGAAGCGAGAGAGGAAATAGCTGGGTCCTTAACAGATATTTTTGCAGCATCCTTGAACACAGTTGTGGTCTCGGAGGACTGGAGAATTGCTGTTTAAGAAGGGTAGCATGTATAATCCAAGTAATTATTGACTGATGAGCATGACAGCAGTGGTAGGGAAGCTGCTGGAGACGATACTGAGGGATAGGATCTATTCCGATTTGGAGGAAAATGAGCTTATCAGTGATAGGCAAATGGTTTCATGCAGGGAAGGTCATGTCTTACAACTTAATAGATTCCTTTTGAGGAAGTGAAAAAGTTGGTTGATGAGGGAAAGGCTGTAGATGTCATTTACATGGTTTTCAGTAAGACTGGGCAACAGGAGACAGAGTAGCAGTGGAAGAGAGTTTCTCAAATTGGAGAACTGTGACCTGTGGTGTTCCATAGGGATCTGTGTTAGAACCACTGTTGTTTGTGATGTACCCTAAATGATCTGGAGGGAGGTATAAGTGGTCTGATTACCAAGCTTGCAGATGACACTATGATTGGTGGAGTAGCAGATAATGAAGGGACTTTGAGAGAGTATAGGAGAATTGGGCAGATAAATGGCAGATGGAGTTCAATCCAGGCAAATGCAAGGTGATGCATTTTGGAAGATCCAATTCAAGAGTGAATTATACGGTAAATGAAAAAGCCCTGGAGAAAATTGATGTACAGAGAGACCTATGTGTTCAGGTCCATTGTACCCTGAAGGTGGCAACATGGTTCAGTAGAGTGCTCAAGAAGGCTTTCCTTTATTGGATGGGATATTGAGTACAAGAGTTGGCAGGTCATGATACCGTTGTATAAGACTTCGGTTCAGCCACAATTGAAATACCGCATACGGTTCTGGTCGCCAAATTACCAGAAAGTTGTGGATGCTTTGGAGATGGTGCAGAGGAGGTTCACCAGGATGTTGCCTGGTATGGAGGGCACTAGCTATGAAGAGAGGTTGAGTAGATTAGGATTATTTTCATTAGAAAGACAGAGGTTGAGGAAGAACCTGATTGAGGTCTACATAATCATGAGGGATATAGATAGGGAGGATAGCAAGAAGCTTTTTTCCAGAGTAGGGGACTCAATTACTAGGGGTCACATGTTCAATGTGAGAGGGGAAAAGTTTAAGGGAGATATACATGGAAAGTTCTTTACACAGAGGGTGGTGGGTGCCTGGAACATGTTGCCAATGAAGGTGGTAGAGGCGGGCATGATAGCATCATTTAAGAGGAGAAAGTGAGGACTGCAGACGCTGGAGATCAGAGCTGAAAATGTGTTGCTGGAAAAGCGCAGCAGGTCAGGCAGCATAAGCCCTTCTTCCCGAAACATCGATTCTCCTGCTCCTTGGATGCTGCCTGACCTGCTGCGCTTTTCCAGCAACATATTTTCAGCAGCATCATTTAAGATACATGAGTGGGCAGGGGGAAAAGGGATACAGATTCTTAGAAAATAGGTGAAAGATTTAGATAGAGGATATGGATCGGTGCAGGCCTGAAGGGCCAAAGGGCCTATTCCTGTGCTGGAATTTTCTTTGTTCTTCGTACACGTGCATAGTACTTGACACTGTTCCGGCTTTCTCGAAACCAGCTCTGTATGTACACTCTTGTTAATATCTGTCAGCCAGATTAACAGCCCCAGTCAAGGAACTCCTATTCAGAGGTCCACCTGACTGAACTCATTACCATCACTGCACTACCACAGCAGCAAAATTACAAAATTAACATGTATGATCTATCAATCCATATTTCACTCTGGAGTATGACTTGAATTCTTTATTTCTTGAATTATTCCGGCCACAATTATCACAAAAAATATGCATTGCTCATGAAGCTGTTGATATACATGGTGTAATTACCATAATCCTAAGATTTTAACTTGCCTCCTCAATTTTTCAAAGGGTTTAGAATAACTAGCTGAACCCAGGAAAGTGTCAAACCATTCTATTCAATTCTTGTTTGAATGTCTGAAAAGTGAATGTGGTTATCTGTTAATATACCTGTTTATGTTTAACCCAATTATCTATATTTCATTGGTGTTCACCAATATATGTGGAAATCAGCAGTGATGGTGGAAATAATGTACTTTGGAATAACTGCCTAAAGAAGCTATATTTTAAAAGTTGATTTCATGTTCAGTATTAATTGACATGATATGTCTTTATTTTATATAGTAATAGAATTTTGTTTTAAAACACAAGAGTAAAGTATGTGCTAAGTACTCTTCATTTTTGCAGTTTAATGCTCAATAAAGTTATTTACAACTTATTTATAGGAGAACTAAAATAAAGGAAATAAGAGCATGTGAAACAAGACTAGTAGTTAACATGAAGAATGCCTGACAGTCTTTCATATGCAAAGAAATGGTAAAAATATAGACAGCAAAAAGGAGGGTCAGATTAGACACTTATATTGTCTAGAGGAAGTGGAGCTGAAAATGTGTTTCTGGAAAAGCGCAGCAGGTCAGGCAGCATCCAAGGAGCAGGAGAATTGACGTTTCGGGCATAAGCCCTTCTTCAGGAATGAGGAAAGTGTGTCCAGCAGGCTAAGATAAAAGGTAGGGAGGAGGGACTTGGGGGAGGGGCTTTGGAAAT
>NC_057724.1:36780381-36782036 GCF_004010195.1 Chiloscyllium plagiosum | reverse complement strand
CTCCTCGTGGGAGCACGAGGCGGTGCCGATACAGTCATCGATGTAGCGGATGAAAAGGTGGGGGGTGGGGCCAGTGTCGTTGCGGAAGATGGATTGTTCCACATATCCTACGAAGGGGCAGGCATAGCTGGGGCCCATGCGGGTGCCCATGGCTACTCCTTTGGTTTGGAGGAAGTGGGAGGATTGGAAAGAGAAGTTGTTCAGGGTGAGGACCAGTTCAGTCAGTCGAAGGAGGGTGTCAGTGGAAGGGTACTGGTTGGTACGGTGGGAAAGGAAGAAGCGGAGGGCTTTGAGTCCTTCGTGATGGGGGATGGAGGTGTACAGGGACTGGATGTCCATGGTGACACTGACACTCAGTTTGAATTCTGCCAGGGCCACTCACCTCTTGACTGCATTTTAAACTTCATTCAATCATAGACAAAAGATCTAAACTCTAGAGGAGAGTGACTGCTCTTACATTTGAATAAGCTTGGCATCAAGGAGCCCTCGCCAAACTGGACTAACTGGGAATAAAGGGGAAAATTCTCCACTGGTTGGAGTCATTTCTGGCAGAAACGGTTAGAGGTCAGTCATCTCAGCTCCAGGATATATCTGTAGGAGTTCCTCAAGGTGGTGTCCTAGGCTCAATCATCTTCAGCTGCTTCAATAATGACCTTCCCTCCATCATAAGGTCAGAAGTTGGAATGTTTGTTGGTTGAATTTACAACATGCAGCACCATTCTCAACTTCTCAGATACTGAAGCAGTCAGTGTCCAAATGCAGCAAGAACTGGACAATATCTAATGGCAAGTAAAATTCATGCCACACAAATGTCAAACAATAAAAATTGACAACAAGAGATCATCTAACCATAGCACTTTAACATTTAATAACATTATCATCACAGACTCCCACACCATCAACAAGCTGGTGGTTACCATGGAATTTGGACAATAGGTTAAGCAAGCCATTTCAGTTGTTACAATTTAGTCACTATGCAAGTGTCATTTTTCAGGAGGAGGCTGCTGTCACCAGTTCAAAAGTCAAAATGCCAACTATAGGACAGATCAACAACATGTATGAATTTCAGTGCACTTGCTGAACATGCCTGGATATGTAATAGTTACATTCATACCAATTAAAAATAATCAGTTAAGCTCATAACATGGCTCACACTGCTCAAAGTGGCATACATTCATATAATAAGGTAAAAACCATGACTGCAGATGCTGGAAACCAGATTCTGGAGTAGAGTGGTGCTGGAAAAGCACAGCAGTTCAGGCAGCATCCGAGGACTGATTCGTATAATAAGACCCATTCTCTGCAAACAAGTGCAATATTTTCAAACCTTGCACCATTTTGAATTACTTGCGAGCTTGGGAACCTATAGTTTCACATCAACTTTTCAACGGCAAAGCTTTTGCCAATCAGAGTTTACTTGCCAACCAGTCCATACCCGTTACTCCTATCATAAAATATTGTTGTCATCATTTGAAATTTAGCATTCTTAGATTTATCCAAATGAGTGCAAGACAAGAATGACATGCTACATATGCTAAGTTCTGTACTTTTATGCAACTTTTTTTTAAGAAGTGAAAAGGTGGCAGTACTCCCTGGGTTGAGAAGCTTGTAACACTTTGAATGGAGAGTGGGACACTGCAGTAGAAACAATGGCA
>NC_057724.1:36767953-36779425 GCF_004010195.1 Chiloscyllium plagiosum | reverse complement strand
GCTGCAAAATCCTCCTCACTGACAGCTGAGAACCGGAGCCAAAATTGGGAAAGCTGCACCACAGACTAGTCAGGCAATATCTTGACATGGTCATGGTCACTAAATAATACATTACACCAATGTCCAGGATTCTTCACTAACTAGACAGCCCCATCATAGGGGGCAACTGAGTGACATACAGTCAGGAGAGAATTGTCTTTGAAGTCCTCACCATCTATAAGGCTCAAGTCAGGTATGTGATGGAATTCTCCTTATTTGCATCTCCAATAATACTCAGAAGCTTGACACCAGCCTGCTTGGTTGGCACTACATCAACAAATGTTCGCTCCTTCATGACTGACTAGTAGTGTCAATATGTACCATCTACAAAATGCATTGCAGAAATTTGTCAAAGTTCCTTAGACAGTTCCTTGCTTCCAAAGACATGACCACTACAGACTAGAATGATGAGCAGAAAAAGCATGTGAGCACCACCACCTGTAACTTCCCCTTCAAGTCACACAAACTGACTTAGAAATATATTGCCATTCCTTGACTGTCACTGGATCAAAATCCTGGAATGTCTAACCTATTACTATTATGCATGTACCTACACTTCGTGGGTGCATCAAAATTCATGAATTTAGGGAGTGATTGCTTCCAGTGACAGTACTGACAACCAGAAGGTACAGATTTAACTCATTGGCAACCTAACCAGAAGTGACATGAGGCAAAAGAACATTTGCATAGAGAGCTGTTACAATCTGGGAAATATTATTTGAAATAGTGGTGGAGGCAGATCCACGAATAACTTACTAAAAGGAACAAGTTAAATATTTGTAAGGTAAATTTGAAGGAGACTAAAGTGCGATTATTTGATTTTACTTTTTCACAATACTAGTAGAGACAGGCCTAAATATCCTTCTCCTCTGCTATGTCATCCTATAATCCTAAGATAATAACCAATGCTTCAGTACAGAAATTACTGTGTCACCTTCTGGTGAAGATATGCCTATAGGCTGGTGTATATCTGATTTCTATGCTGTGCCCTATTCAACTAAACACTGGACAGGTAAATTAAAGCAGCCGCAAAGTCCATTTTCCAGGATTGGATAGTGATGCTGAGCCAATGGTAAATGCCTAGCATCAAATAAACAATATAACTATGATAGTATCTATTAGTCATTTGATCACTTTGACAAGCAATGGTACATGCAAAGCAAGGTGACGCATATGTTGATCTATTTTAACATCACATGGTTTGCAGTGTGTGAGAGACAATGCTTTCATACTGTCAAAAGATGTCACTGTCTGGCATACAAAGCATCATATAAACCAAAGTAATGTCAGTGTTTATCATTGGACAGCTGGTTATAGCTTCAATAGAGTTCTGGTTTAGCGACTTAATGCTTCATGCTTTTAACTGAAGTAAAAAAAAACTTAAAGGTTAACACTGTCAATCACAGACTTGTTTCTATTCTTCGCTTTATCTAGCTTCTGAATTAATTAGTTAACACATAACATCCACTATCTGTTGCTCCAATGTTGCATTAACCCTACCTTTGCTGAATGATTGCAACTCTGTCACTAATGGGAAAGCTATTTCAAGAATTCAAGTTGTTCACCAAGAATGATGGTGGCTTGCCCTCCGGACCCAACTTTCCCAATTAGGAACTCCAGCAGTTGATCCATCTACCTGCCAGCTGTCAGCAGAAAATAGTGGATTGGAGTCTTGGACAAGGAATCCTTTCAGAAGAAGTGGGTTTCAGGTATTGGTTGGGATCTAAAAGGCCAGGTCAAGCCAGTGACATGGAAGGTCTGAGACATGTGGAAAGGAGAAGTCAGAATACAGCACCTGCAGCCAGTGGGGGTAGACATAGAGCTGAGCAGCCAGAGAAATGCAGGTATAATGTTTAAAGAAGAGGCAGAATAATATGCAACTGAGGCTCTGGGAAGCAGTCAAGCCATTCACATCTGCTGGACACAGTGTAAGAAATGACAGGAAACAAATTACTGGACAAGGGGATGATGCCTTAACTGCTGTTAAAAGGAGATTGATGCACGAACTTTATTTTTAGAATCCTAATACAAACATTTGGCACAATTTCCAGTATCTGGAATTGTTTTTCAAAAGCCTACAACAATGAAACTGCCTGAGTAGGACTGAACAATGATCCAGATGAATAAATGGTTATTAAAGCTTGGTAAGAAAAAAACAGATGAGTGAGCCATTGATTCCGCACTTCATGTAGTCTCCATTTCATGTCGAACAGAGGCAAAGAAACCTCCTACTGATTATCACTTTCTGCATTCCTCAGCTGATGGCTCAATAATCCTCCATATTGAACACCGCTTGGAGAAAACATTAAGGTTAACAAGGATTCCCTGCATACTTTGGGTGGGGATTTCAACATTTCTCACAGAGTTGTCTGCAACTTAAAGGATTAATTAAGAATAACTTCCACATGGACCCTGATGGAGGATGTTGCTGTGATACTGCCATCATGTTAAGTATGATCGATTAATAACATATCTAATAGCTCAAAACTGACTGTACATGAGGTGCTGTAGGCCTCATCAGCAGATTGGAGAACCAGAGAACTAGTACAAAACAAAATACACACGTTAAATAGCAAATCGTTGTTTCCCTTTGAAAGTTGGTATTCTTGCATTTGTGCTGATGAGTACAAGATGAAAATTTTCAACAGCATGTGTCTTCTTTCAGAAATACTCAACTTTTTAAATTTGCACAATCGCTTGCTAGTTGTGTCTGATTGCTTGGCAGGTCCCAGCAGGTCCAGTGGCAGCAATGGTCAGAATTGGGACTAAAATCCATTCCAGGTTCCACATTCCAGAGCCCAGGAACCTAGTCTCCAGTGTTTCATGGCAGGGAGAGGGAAATGATGTCCAAATTGGGAGTGGGGTCTTAATAGAGAAGTTGGTAAGGGGAGCAGATTATGGGGCAGAATTAGGGTGAGCACCTGCTGTGGACAGGAATTGTGTTGCCTCTCCTGTTTCTGGCTCTCCACAGCCAAGCAGCCACAAACTAAACTCCACTATCAGTTGTAGAGATTGCAGAAAATAAGCAACTGGTAACGACAGCAAACGCCTCAAAAATTCATGTCTGGTGAGCAAGTAATTCAGTGACCCCCAGCATTGAACAGAGTATGTTCCAACTCTTGCTAATCATATTTTCACAAAAGGAATGACGGTGCTGTGGTTTCCGCTTTTTTGTCTGTGACTTCAGGGGAACCCCATACTGGCAAAAAAAGAGTTGATGGTGACTAGAGGAGCCAAACATCTTTCCAGCCTGAAGCCTGAGTGGAGTGATTTGTCCCTAAGTCCCTTCCATCAGCCTCCATGTTGAAGCTGTGCAGGTTGCCTGAGGTTTTGTCCACACACCATTCCCCATAATTGCAGAGAGGCCAAAGGTAGTGGAAGTCACTGGTGACATTTAACCTCACCTCCCATCTGCACACCTGTAACAGATGATTGTAATATTTTGCCCTTGAAATCCTGCCCTCAGAATGTTTGTTTTGAATGAATTTCAGAATTTAATTATAATCACAGGTTTTATATAGTTCAAAAATGAAACCTTTTCAAATTGGATCCAGTAATCTGCCAGGATCTAATATCCTCATTAAAAAGTGAGAAATCAAACTGAGGAATTCCATACATATGAATTAGAGTCTCACAGGTTTTACAATCTGATTTTATTTGACTTCATATTAAATAAACATGTTAAGGGCACCTTTCTCATTATCCCTTGCTTTACATCTTCCATACCTATTGCAGCTTTTTAAAACTGTATAGTATATGTAGGCTTTGTTTCCACAGGTCAGTGGTGGATGATTTTGAGAGGTAGATTGCTCACTGCAAAATTCTCAGTCTCTGCTTTTGTAGCCATTGTACTTATTTGGATAGTCAGTTAAAATGTTTTGGTCTGGGTTTGTGGTGCGACACTAACTTCAGATCAGAGGTTTTCATGTTCAAATCATGCCACGCTCACAGTGTTTAACGGCAGATTAACTCCTGGGATTTTATATCAGGACAGAGTTTGTTACCTGGAGGTGTTTCTTGATAAAATTTCTCTTTTTCACAATGGTGTGTGGAAGGAATGAGCTGTCAGAGGCAGATACAATTACAACATTTAAAAGACATTTGGACAGGTATGTGGGTATTGAAAGATTTAGAGGGTTATGAACCAAACATAGGCAAATGGGATAAGTTCCATTTAGGAAACCTGGTTGACATTGACAAGTTGGGATGAAGTGCCTATTTCCATGCTGTATTACTCTGACTCCAATTCAGTGATGATAATGTCATTGACAATGTCAAGAAACATGATTAGATTCACTTTTATGTGGGAAAGTGATGGCTTTGTGATATTACCACTAGACTATTAATTCAGAGACCCAGGTTCAAATCCTGCTATGGCAGGTCATGGAATTTAAATTTAATTTTTGAAAAATCTGTACTCTGAAAGAGTCTCATGACAAACATTAATGCATTGTTATGGAATCATAGAATCCCTACATTTGACCCATCAAGACCTTCTTGGCCTTCTGAAGAATCATCCCCCTAACCTCTCCATGTAATATTGCACTTCCCATGGCTAAGCCACCTAGCCTGCACATGCCTGGGTACTATGGGCAGTTTAGCATGGTCAATTCACCTAACCAGTGCATCTTTGGATTGTGGGAGGAAACCAGAGCACCCAAAGGAAACCCATGGAGAAAATGCAGATCATTGGGAAAAACCAATCTGGTTTACTAATGTCCTTCCGGGAAGGATACTGCATCCTTACCTGAACTGGCCTACGTGTGACTTCAGACCCACTGCAATGTGGTTCACTCTCTTTTTTTAGAAAAACTGCCCTCAGCAATTAAGGATGGGCAATAAATGCTGGCCTAACCAGCAGCACCCTCAATCCGTGGATGAATTTTATAAAAATTAAAGTTACTCAATTCAGGGATGCCTGTTGATGATTGACAATGTTCAACACCATTCAAAACTCCTCCGATACTGAAGCAGTGTGCGCCTTACAGGAAAATCTGGATAACATTCAGACTTAGCTGATAAATGGCAAGTAACATTTGCAGCATAAAAGTGCCATCTAAATTGGAGCCGCTGGTGTGATTTATTGGATCAGTAACTGTGGAAATGTGGTGAACTAGGACCCAAAACATTGACATTAAAATTTTGAAAGTGTAGTTCTAAGTGAACTGACAATGAGAAAATTAAGATGAATGGTATATAAAGTGCATTTCAGAACCACAGGATATCCCAAAGTGCATCCAAGAAAGTAGTTTTTAAATCTAGTCACTGTTGCAACATAGGAAAGATAACAACCAATTAGTGCTCAGAAAACTCCCACTGACCATAATGTGATAATTACCAGACAATCTGTTTTAGTGAAGCTGACTAAATGATAAATATTGAGCAGTCCACCAGGGATAGGATCCTTGTTTTTCTTTGAAATAGTTCCATGTGAGGTTTTACTTCACTGGAGATGGTGTACAGGACTTAGATGATCTGCCTTTTGGATGAAACTTTAATCTATTTGTGCAGTACTTCTTCAGTATTGCACTGCAGCATCAGGTTTGAGTTCACAACTTGAATCTATAGCTTTCTGCCTCAGAAAGAATAGTGCTACCAATTGAGGCACAATTAGTTTTTTTTTTATCAATACACAGAGGGGACTAGAGATATTAAATCAGTTAAAGAACAACGTCCACTCCCACTTTCTCAAGGGAATCTGTGCAAAATGCCACTCAGCAAGTGACAAGCAGACCCCCAAGAATAGCCTCTGAAGTTCACTTATTGCATAAAAAGAAATAAAAGACAATGTTTGTATTTCATGTAATAACAAGGCTATTCTTTATTATACAATAAAATCCTGCTGACTGCAGGAAAGGTGTTCTTGAAGAACATTACAAAGGGCGAATGTGTAAAAGGCAAACTTGTGTCGAAATAAGAATCAATGGGATAGATCCCAATTGAACAAAATGTTGACATCAACAAACATTGTTTTCATAAATAAACGGGACATTAATGGATTACAGAGCATTACTTCATTATCTTTTTTGATTTTGCAATGATCATTGCAATTGATTTAAATTCAATTGACCTTTGTTTAACTTTACGGTTTTCTGATATGTTTATGTTGCTGCTGTTTTGAAAGACAAACACAAAGAAAGCATAGCTTGGCTTGAATGAAGGAAAGTGGTTTTCATCCAGCAAAATACATTCCAGATCTTTTACTTGGCTACTGATAGTTGGGGGACATTCCCAGAATGCATGCAGAAAAGCAAGCAATAACATCGCAATGACCAAGTACGCAGTGTCACATCTGACAGCAGTAATATATCAGGCACAAGAGCAGACACCTGCACCTTGGTAGGTCCATACACAGTGGCACTGGGTAAGGAGCACAGCACCAATGTTCAGGAAGAGAGCTCTGAAACAGAGGTGTATGTGAACACTTCACATCAGACTGCAGAGAGTAGTCCCTCCCCAAGGGCTTTGTGGGTCAAACTACAGCATGTAGGCTGCAGCACTTCAAGAATGCAGCTCATTACCACCTTCTCAAGGGCAACTAGTTCTGGGCAAATGACCAGCTAGCATACCACATCACACACGAGAGGAAAAAGAATGTCACAATGATGTTCACAATGTAAGGCATGAAGAAGGACCTTAGGTGTCACACTGGTGCTTGGTAAGATTAGATTACTTCCTAGATTAGATTACTTACAGTGTGGAAACAGGCCCTTCGACCCAACAAGTCCACATTGACCCTCCAAAGAGCTACCCACCCATACCCATTTCCCTCTGACTACGGGCAATTTAGCATGGCCAATTCCAGTGCCACACTATTCAACTTACTATCTGACACACGTGACACACTGGTGCTTGGTAAGATTAGATTACTTACTAGATTAGATTACTTACAGTGTGGAAACAGGCCCTTAGATTAGATTACTTACAGTGTGGAAACAGGCCCTTCGACCCAACAAGTCCACATTGACCCTCCGAAGAGCTACCCACCCATACCCATTTCCCTCTGACTACGGGCAATTTAGCATGGCCAATTCACCTAACCTGCACATTCTTGGACTGTGGGAGGAAACCCATGCAGACACGGGGAGAATGTGCAAACTCCATACAGACAGTCGCCTGAAGCGGGAATTGAACCCGGGTCTCTGGTGCTGTGAGGCAGCACTGTGCTGCCCTAAAAACAAAACGTGGAGTTGCTTGACCAGCAACACAACACTGGCAAGAAGATGCAACAGCGGACTTTTGGTACAGCCAGCAGGCGCCACTGGCATTTGAACCCAGGATCTCCTGTTTACTATACAAGCACTGTAACCATCTAAGCCATGGCACCAAAGCACTTGCTGCAGCAGCTGCAGGAGATGTAGTATGGCCAACTGTATGAGTTTACTGATGCTTTGCAAGTTTATTCACTGGGAATAAAGAAAGCCATGGAGCAGATGAGCTGGTCACATCTCAGGTTTTCGAGTAGATGAGCTCCTCCTACAGGAGTAGCCAACCAGATGGAAAGCCAGATGTAGCAGCACCTGCAGCACTCTGATATCATGCATGGTTCTCTGTATAGCATACACCAGTCATTCAGTCACTGTTATCAGATTTCTGTGGCCATCAGCATCTGCCTGGTTTTCCGGTTTCCTCTCACAGTCCAAAGATGTAGACATTTGGTGGATTGGCCATGCTAAATTTCCCAGAATGTTCAGGGATATGCAGGCGAGATGGATTAGCCATGATAAATGAAGCATTATGGGGATAGGGTGCTGGGATGGGTTTGTGTAGAATGTTCTTTGAAGGATTGGTGCAGACTCGATGTGCTGAATGGCCTCTTTGCACACTGTAGGGATTCTATGCACTGCAGAAATTCACCAAGACTCCTTTTAGACAGCACCCTCAAAAATGTTATGATTGCAGGGTAAAATTTAATTATTTAGTGGCATTGCAAAGAAATGAATAAGAACTATACAAGGAGCTGATGAGTGAAGCCAGTATTCAGGCATCTATTCAGCATATCATGTCCATGAGAGGTTTCTGCAGGAAAACTCAGGTAGTCTCCAGCCTTTGCCCATTCTCTGGACACTTCCAGTTCTTTTTCTTCAGCAAATTATGGGGAATCCTAATATTCCAGCAATGCAAGCGACCAAGTGATCTTCTGCGCCTCCACACTTGAAAGCAGTCAGCAACATTCTGGATGTTCCAGAAACACAGATCCAGAGGCTAATCTGCATCATGACCACTCATGATAGAGTGTCACAACAAACGTGGCTGACACAGCTAACTGAATGGTTTGTACACATGGTTTTCAAGACCTTTAATAACTAAAGAAAATCTTGTCATCATTCTGCTCCTTTAAAGAGCGAACAGAAGGTAAGGATATTTACAATAAAAAATAAATCTACTTGAGGAAAAAAATTCCTTTCAAAAAGCTGGTTTTCCATAACTATCTATGGTATGTAGCCATCACAACTACAGTTGACACAAACATTTCATGTTGCTAGATGTTTCAAGATGGCAACCAAGTAGGACGGTCCACATGGAACTCCTCTGCTTGCCAGTCCCTTTCCCTTTTCTTTCTTTTTTTCTCCTCTTTGTCGCCTTTCTTTGCTTTTTCACTATCCTTGGCCTACCTGGAGTTCAGGAGCAGAGCAAATGCGGACCAAGTCCTGTGGTGGAGCAGAGCAAACACAGACCGAGTCCTGCAGCAGAGCAAACTCTGGCCGAGTCCCATGGCACAGCGGAGCAAACAGGTCAGGTCCTGTGGCAGAGCGAGCACAAGCCAATTCCGTGGCTGAGCAGAGTGAACGGGCCGAGTCCTGTAGCAGAGGAGAGTAAACAGGCCGAGTCCTGTAGCAGAGCAAACACAGGCCGAGTCCTGTAGCAGAGTGAACTCGGGCTGAGTCCTGTAGCAGAGCGAACACAGGCCGAGTCCTGTAGCGGAGCGGTGCTAAGGGGCCGGGTCCTGTAGCAGAGCGGAGCAAACAGGCTGAGTCCCATAGCAGAGCAGAGCTAACGGGCCGAGTCCTGTGGCAGAGCAGAGTAAACAGGCCGAGTCCTGTAGCAGAGCGAACACAGGCCGAGTCCTGTAGCAGAGAGAACACAGGCCGAGTCCTGTAGCAGAGCGAACATGGGCCGAGCCCTGTAGCAGAGCGAACACGGGCCGAGCCAGGTAGCAGAGTGAACAAGGGCTGAGTCCCCTAGCCGAGCGGAGCTAACGGACCGAGTCCTGTAGCAGAGCGGAGCTAACGGGCCGAGTCCTGTAGCAGAGCAAACATGGGCCGAGTCCTGTAGCAGAGCGAACACGGGCCGAGTCCTGTAGCAGAGCGGAGATAATGGGCCAAGTCCTGTAGCAGAGAGAACACGGACCGAGTCCTGTAGCAGAGCGAACACGGGCCGAGTCCTGTAGCAGAGAGAACACAGGCCGAGTCCTGTAGCAGAGCGAACATGGGCCGAGCCCTGTAGCAGAGCGAACACGGGCCGAGCCAGGTAGCAGAGTGAACAAGGGCTGAGTCCCCTAGCCGAGCGGAGCTAACGGACCGAGTCCTGTAGCAGAGCGAACACGGGCCGGGTCCTGTAGCAGAACGAACCTGGCCGAGTCCTGTAGCAGAGTGGAGCTAATGGGCCGGTTGCCGTAGAAGAGCAAACACGGGCCGAGTCCTGTAGCAGAGCGGAGCTAATGGGCCGTTTGCCGTAGAAGAGCAAACACGGGCCGAGTCCTGTAGCAGAGCGGGGCAAACAGGCAGGGTCCTGGAGCAGAGCGGAGCTAATGGGCCAAATTCCACAGCAGAGCAAATCTAACGGGCCGAGTCCTGTGGCAGGGCGAACATGGGCCGAGTCCTGTAGCAGAGCGATGCTAAGGGGCTGGGTCCTGTAGCACAGCGGAGCTGACGGGCCGAGTCCTGTAGCAGAGCGAACACGAGTCGAGTCCTGTAGCAGAGCGGAGCTAACAGGCCGAATCCTGTAGCAGAGCGGAGCTAACGGGCCGAGTCCTGTAGCAGAGCAAACATGGGCCGAGTCCTGTAGCAGAGCGAACACGGGCCGAGTCCTGAAGCAGAGCGGAGCTAACAGCCGAGTCCTGTAACAGAGCGGAGCTAAGGGGGCGTGTCCTGTAGCAGAGCGGAGCTAAGGGGCCGAGTCCTGTAACAGAACGGTGCTAAGGGGCCGAGTCCTTTAGCAGAGCGGAGCTAACGGGCCGAGTCCTGTAGCAGAGCGAACACGGGCCGAGTCCTGTAGCAGAGCGGAGCTAACGGGCCTAGTCCTGTAGCAGAGCGGTGCTAAGGGGCCGAGTCCTGTAATAGAGCGGAGCTAACGGGCCGAGTCCTGTAGCAGAGCAGAGCTAAGGGGCCGTGTCCTGTAGCAGAGCGGAGCTAAGGGGCCGAGTCCTGTAACAGAACGGTGCTAAGGGGCCGAGTTCTTTAGCAGAGCGGAGCTAACGGGCCGAGTCCTGTAGCAGAGCGAACACGGGCCGAGTCCTGTAGCAGAGCGGAGCTAACGGGCCGAGTCCTGTAGCAGAGCGGTGCTAAGGGGCCGAGTCCCGTAACAGAGCGGAGCTAAGGGGCCGAGTCCTTTAGCAGAGCGGAGCTAACGGGCCAAGTCCTGTAGCAGAGCGAACACGGGCCGAGTCCTGAAGCAGAGTGGAGCTAAGGGGCCGAGTCCTGAAGCAGAGCAGAGCTAGCGGGCTGAGTCCTGTAGCAGAGCGGAGCTAGTGGGCCGAGTCCTGTAGCAGAGCAAACATGGGCCGAGTATGGTAGCAGAGCAAACATGGTCCGAGTCCTTTAGCAGAGCGAACATGGGCCGAGTCCTGTAGTTGAGCGGAGCTAAGGGGCCGAGTCCTGTAGCAGAGCGGTGCTAAGGGGCCGAGTCCTGTGGCAGAGCGGAGCTAAGGGGCCGGGTCCTGTAGCAGAGCGGAGCTAAGGGGCCGAGTCCTGTAACAGAGCAGTGCTAAGGGGCCGAGTCCTGTAGCAGAGCGAACACGGGCCGAGTCCTGTAGCAGAGCAGAGCTAACGGGCTACGTCCTGAAGCAGAGCAGAGCTAGCGGGCCGGGTTCTGTAGCAGAGCGGAGCTAACGGACTGTATCCTGTAGCAGAGCAAACATGGGCCGAGTCCTGTAGCAGAGCGAACACAGGCCGAGTCCTGTAGCAGAGCGGAGCTAGCGGGCCGAGTTCTGTAGCAGAGCGGAGCTAACGGACCGTATCCTGTAGCAGAGCAAACATGGGCCGAGTCCTGTAGCAGAGCGAACACAGGCCGAGTCCTGTAGCAGAGCGGAGCTAACGGGCCGAGTCCTGTAGCAGAGTGGTGCTAAGGGGCCGAGTCCTGTAGCAGAGCAGAGCTAACGGGCCGAGTCCTGTAGCAGAGCGGAGCTAGCGGGCCGAGTCCTGTAACAGAGCGGTGCTAATGGGCCGGGTCCTGTAGCAGAGTGGAGCTAAGGGGCCGAGTCCTGTAGCAGAG
>NC_057724.1:36757100-36765925 GCF_004010195.1 Chiloscyllium plagiosum | reverse complement strand
CGGAGCTAACGGGCCGAGTCCTGTAGCAGAGCGGAGCTAGCGGGCCATGTCCTGTAGCAGAGCGGTGCTAATGGGCCGGGTCCTGTAGCAGAGCGGAGCTAAGGGGCCGGGTCCTGTAGCAGAGCAAACACGGGCCGAGTCCTGTAGCAGAGCGAACATGGGCGGAGACCCCAGCGGAGTGGAGCGAAGGAGCCGATGGCCAGAGCAGCAGCACAGTGTGTCCTGGATGGTGGCTGGAACATGGATGTAGCATGGCCTCGTGCTCTGGGGCCGACAGGCACAGACTGGAATTGAAGTACTTATAGTCATAGAGATGTACAGCATGGATACAGACCCCTTCGGTCCAACTCGTCCATGCCTCCCAGATATCCTATATTAACGTGATTCCATTTGCCAACATTTGGTCCATATCCCTCCAAACCCTTCCTATTCATATACCCATCCAGATGCCTTTTAAATGCTGTAATTGTACCAGCCTTCACCACTTCCTCTGGCAGCTCATTCCACACAGGCACCACCCTTTGTGTGAAAAAGTTTCCCCTTAGGTCCCTTTTAAATCTTTGTCTTCTCACCCTAAACCTATGTCCTCTAGTTCTGGGTACCCTCACTCCAGGGAAAAGACCTTGTCTACAGAGGAACCTCGATTATCCGAAGGACACGAGCGGAGAGTATTTCGTTCGGTTAATGGAATGCCAAACAATCGAATGCTGGACAACATAGGTTAGCCAAGTGTCGGGATCTTGCGCTCTTGCTGGATAATGTGATATTCAGATAGCGAATGCCTGATAATCCTCTGTATTTACCCTATCCATGCCCCTCATGATTTTATAAACCTCTATAAGGTCACCCCGAGCCTCCGAAGCTCCAGGACAAACAGTCCCAGCCTGTTCAGTCTCCCCTTACAACTCAAATCCTCCAACCCTGGCAACATTCTTGTGAACCTTTTCTGAACACTTTTAAGTTTCACAACATCCTTCTGATAGGAGGAAGACCAGAACTGCACACAATATTCCAAAAGTGGACTGACCAACGTCCTGTACAAGGCAACATGACTTCCCAACTCCTATACTCAATGCTCTGACCAATAAAGCCAAGCATACTAAATGCTTTCTTCACAATCATATCTACCTATGACTCCACTTTCAAGGAGCTATGAACTTGCACTCCAAGGTCTGTCTGTTCAGCAACACTCCCCAGGACCTAACCATTAAGTGCATAAGTCCTGTTCTGATCTGCCTTTCCAAAATGCAGCACTTCATATTTATCTAAATTAAACTCCATCTGCCATTCCTCGGCCAATTGGCCCATCTTCGCTGTCCACTACACCTCCAATTTTGGTGTCATCTGAAAATTTACTAACTACACTCCTATGTTTACATCCAAGTAATTTATATAAGTGATGAAAAACAGTGGACCCAGCACCAATCGTTGTGGCACACTGGTGTTCACAGGCTCCAGTCTGAAAGGTAATCCTCCACCACCACCCTCTGTCTTCTATCTTTGAGCCAGTTCTGTATCTAAATGGCTAGTTATCCTTGCTAACCAGCCTACTATGAGGAACCTTGTCAAACGCCTTGCTGAAGTTCGTGTAGATCACGTCTCTGTCCTCATCAATCCTCTTTGTTACTTCTTCAAAAAACTCAATCAATTTAGTGAGACATGATTTCTCACATACAATGCCATGTTGACTATTCTTAATCAGTCCATGCCCTTCCAAATACATGCAAATCCTGTCCCTCGGGATTCCATCCAACAACTTGACCATCACTGATGTCAGGCTCACTGGCTATAGTTCCCTGGCTTTTACTTACCACCTTTTATTGTCACTTATAGTCATTGTGGACTTTTTAGCTGTTTCCACGTTTTTTAATTCTGTAACAACACTTTTTTTTAACTCTCTAACAACACTTAAAAGTCCTAATGACTGGCTTATGCTCGAAACGTCATTTCTCCTGCTCCTCGGATGTTGCCTGACCGGCTGTGAGTTTCCAGCACAACATTCTTCGATTTAAATGTATCTGTACCTCGGTACCTTGTACCTAAGACGGTACCAAAAGGCGACATTACAAACTTTTCACTGCACTCATTCGAGGGAATGTGACAAAAAAAGGTTATTCTATTCTAAATGTGGGCATTGTTGCACTTTGCATAAATGATTTTAATTTCCCCTCTTTTGTTAATTACCAGTGTATAACCCACCCATAAGCATTAACAAGTAAAGGTATAGACTGATCTCACGTAAGTCAATTTGTTAAGATTGTAAATTTGATTTGAGCAAGAGCTCTTCAGCACAGCTTATTTAAACACTCATTCGGCAAACTTGTTGCAGCCTACAGTGAGCTAATCCTCTATGCTGATGAGAGGTGATTAAGTCGAGAGAAGGTCCTACAAAGATGTTTAGGTTAGATGCCCCAATTGTCACTTCACTTAAATCAAGGAATGAAGTATGCAGTGAGCAGTCATACAATGCTTGGTTGCTTGACCTTGGGTTCTCTACAAACATAATATCAAAACTGTGAAGTAGGGAAAAGAGTCTCAGTACGTAAGATCCGTGCTAATAAAACATTCAAACTGAAACTGGATCTGTGTTTCCATCAAATCAAACATAAAATACTGCACCAATTCCTGAATCTGGAGGAAACACTCAAAAACAAAATCAAAGACAGAGGAGAGGTTGCCCCAGAAGACCTCTGTGCAGAATTAAGGAAGTTAGCACAGGAATTTAAGTGATTTCGGGAATTAGATTTGATGGAACAAATAGTCACATTTATCTTGAGTTAAGTTCTGCAAGCAGACATTAGTGGGTTGGCTACCAAATTGCATCAGTTATTTGATTCACAGAGCAGAAGAGTTGATATGGAGAGAATTACTGTGTAATTTGAAATTGAGTTGAAAGTCAGATCAAGGGATAATAAATTTTGGGGATTTATGAAAAAAAAGAGGAAAAAAATGCTGCACCCATTATCCTGTGCCTTTAAAGTGAAAGCTTACTTCAGTTCCACAAACCTGAGACAGTGTTCTCCTAAGTGAGCACATAAAGTCCAGCTATTGCACTCACGTCACAGAGAGGCAATTGTTAGATTGTATACAACTAGCATTCCAATTTATAACCCAGACTTTCAAGGCACTGGAATTTATTACACAATGTTAGACATTGAGACTTGGCGAGTAGAGGACAAAATGAATAATGATATATACTTGATTTCAGATTTATGCAGTACTAAAATAAACTGTTTATTCTATATGTTGTTTGGTTGTATCCTGGGTTTCACTTAAGTTCAAAAAGTAATCTTGCACTTACAAAGGTTGAAGACCACTGATCTAGAACATCAAGAGCCTCAGATACATGGGAACATCACCATCTGCACATTTGCCACCAAGCCACTCACCTCCCTGATGTAGAAATGTCACAGCGTCTCCCCTGTTGAGGGTTACATTTTTAGAACTTCTTCCATAATAGCAGTATGGGTGACAGCATACAAAACAGATTGTAGTGGTTCAAGAAGACAGCTCACCAGTATTTTCTCAAAAGCAATTAGTCAAGGGCAATAAATACTGGCTTCCTATCCACTCAGTGAATAATAAAAAGGTTACACTGAATCAAGGCATCTTAATTGTCTTTCTCTGACTATTCAATGCCCACGATTATATACCAACTGGTCATTGGGGAAGAGTAATTCCTTTTGCTTCCAAAGTGCAACAATTTCATAGAGGTAGTCAGCATATCAAAACTGCTACCACTGCCTAAACTGTTATAGTGGGGCCATGCACTACTCATCAAAACAGGTGTCAATATTTGCAGTAGGCTGCTCCATCCTGTAACATTTATCATCATGAGGGGACTATCTTTGCCTCTCGCTGCCCCAATTCTCCATTCAGCAGAAGTCTCACACCTTGCTTTCCCTTGATCAGTACATAGCAAAACATCAGCTTGACCACAATACAAAAACGATAGTTAGTAATACGTATAAAAATGTAATACATGTGAAAGGAATCTGAAGTAGTATTTTTAATTAAATTGTTAGAATAGAGCAAAGTGACAGAGATTCAAACCAGTCAATGCTAAATTTAGGGTTGATCTAGTTTCTTGATTTATTCTTGAAAAATCTAGTTTCTATAACAAATAATCATTGTTATTTTAAAGAAACGATTATTGTAATATAGTAAAATTAGAACTCTTGTGTGATCAAGTTAAGATGGACCTCATAGGTCTCCTCTTCCATAATTATGGTTTATCTTGTGAAAAGATTTGAAATGTTTTGACATGATAACATATTATAAAGACAAGTAATTACTTTTTATTGTTCTATGCATTTATTTGCTGATGAATCAATTTATTGACTTTCTTCAGATTACACTTGTCAACAGTTGAATCTTATGCTTTCCATTGAAGCAATAAAAATCAGTGTTATATAAATTTCTGCTTAAAGGTTCCATAACAAATAGGGAAGCACACACTGTGCAGGGGGTCAGTCAGCTCAGTTGGGTGGATGGCTCAGTTGTGATGTAGTACATAGAACATAGAACATAAAACAGAACAGACCCTCGATGTTGTGCCGACTTGTGAACTAATCTAAGCCCATCCCCCTACGCTATCCCATCATCTTCCATATGCTTATTCAAGGATTGTTTAAATGCCACTAATGTGGCTGAGTTAACTACATTGGCAGGTAGGGCATTCCAAGCCTTTATCATTCTGAGTAAAGAACCTGCCTCTGACATCTGTCTTAAAACTATCACCCCTCAATTTGCGGTTATGCCTCCTTGGATAAGCCAACGTCATCATCCAAGGAAAAAGACTCTCACTGTCCACCCTATCTAATCCTCTGATCATCTTGTATGTCTCTATCAAATCCCCTCTTAGCATTCTCCTCTCCAATGAGAACAGACCCAAGTCCCTTAGCCTATCCTCGTAAAGACCTTCCCTCCAGACCAGGCAACATCATGGTAAATCTCCTCTGTACCTTTTTCCAATGCTTCCAAATCCTTCCAGAACTGTGCACAATATTCCAAATGAGGCTGCACTAGTGTTTTGTATAGTTGATTCATGACATCATAGTTCTGGAACTCAATCCCTCTACCAATAAAGCCTAACACACCGTATGCTTTCTTAGCAGCACTATCAACCTGGGTGTCAACTTTCAATATGATACCAACAGCGCAGATTCAATTTGATTTATTGTCACGTGTACCTAAGTACAGCAAAAAAACTTTGTTTGTGAGCAGTACAGTCAGATCGTATTAAGCAAGGATGTACAGATCATAGGGTGAAATATAAAGATGGACAGAGTGAGGCATATAGTTTACACTGCAGAGGATTTGTGCAAGGAGTAATTTTTACAGACATAGAATTTAGATTTAAAAATGTAGAAATGTTAGTTAGATCTGCTGTAGAGAGCTCGCAAGGAGTCTTCTGGTGTCAGCGCCATCTTGAATCCCCACACTGGCTGAGGTTGCAGTAATAGCTCTGCCTTCTCAATCTTGATCTTTGACTTAAACTCATCATCCATTCTCTCTCTCTAAAGAGAGGCTGGCTCTCTGGGACTATGGCTACTTTACTCATATTCTGCACTCACATTTTTGTGAACATTATCATGAAAAATATATAAGTTCATTTTGTTCAATCGTTACAACACATACTTATGACTGCATGTGAGGTGATTCAGGATGTGTTTGATTTTGTGGGAGAACACAATCCAACAGCAGAATCTTTTCTGATCCTTTACTTTCCTATGTTCTTTTCACAAAACAAACAAAGATCTACAGCTTTGATTGGTTTACTTTCTTCAATAGTTTCAACTTTGCTATTTGCATCAAAAATGAGGCATTACATTTTGATTTGGTGTCATTTTCCTTTGTTCAGGAAAATGGGTTTTGCAGCAATTGTCCATAATGAACAGGGACAAAATAGTAATACGTTATAATGATTTCTGGAAATTGGCTACTAATGCTAAAGGAGATAAATGAACTTTCACCTCTTGAAATATTATCACTGAATACAGTAAGTGGTTTTTCTGTTAAGTAAAAGGGTATGCAGCCCACCTACTAAAGCTTCCCTGTTGTTATGAATAGAAACTACTAAGGGTGGAAATATCTCTTAATGTTGAGATAAGAAGACAAAAAATATTATCATGAAATGATGCACCGCAACTAGTTGATATCAATGCATCAGCTAATAGCTTAAAAATCCATATTCGCAGCATATTTAAAGTTGTTTTCTAGTCAACCTGTTCAGAGAATCTATTACATACCTCTGGAGCAGGTGGAATTTGAGACCTTTTATAGTTGTCATGGACAATTTAAGCCAAGGAAGTTTCAGTTTCTGGAAATGAAATATGTTGTCCATCATCTACCGAGCAATAGCAAGAACAATTCCATTTTGAAAGGATGTAAATGACTTTAGTTAGACTGGAGGAACTAGGATTGTTCAGAGAAGACAAAAGAGCAGGGAAATTTAACGTACGTTTGAAATGCTGAGAGGTTTTAATGAAATAGATAGAAAGGAACTTCTTTCACTGATAATAAGTTTGGGGCCTGATGTTGGGATAGGTGGGGTCATGCTGTGATAACACAATTTTGTGTGTGCTAAAAACACCCTAGGTTTGAATAGAAATATTTTATGCTCAGAATGCATGGCCTGAAAGTATGGAAACAAATTCAATTTTAACTTTCAAAAGGGAATTGAATAATTACTTAAAATGGAATGGTATATTTGCAGAGAAGATTTGGGGATGAGATTAATTGAATAGCTTCTTCAAAGATCTGGCAAGGGCAGTCTTGGCCAAATGATGTTTAATTTATATTTAAGAAATGAAAGTACTGCAGATTCTGTAAATCTTAAAAAAAATCAGAAGAAACTGAGCAGGTCTGCCAGCACCTGTGGAGAGAAAGCTAATGTTTCAATTCCAGTGACCCTTTTTCAGAACTGATTGTAGTCAGGGAAAGGTTGGTATATACATTGGCTGCTACTACAACCAACCAATGAGAAATCACTGCTGTAAATGGTGGGGAAAGTGGAATGTTTAAGTAGTCAGAATTGGAGGAATGTTTCATGAGAGAGTTGTTGACCGAAAGCAGATTACTCAAAGGTAGGGCACAAATTTACACCCGTTCTGATGACGGATCATTGGACTCAAAACACTAACTCAGTTTCTCTGTGCAGATGCAATCAGACCTGCTGACTTTCACTAGATGTTTCTGTTTTCGTTACACAATTTACGTGTTCAAGCCACAATTTGATTATTAAAAGGACAATCATCTGAGCTGGATAACAAAGGAGAAGTACTGAAGGAAGATTGCGTGCTCAGCCAAGGGAAAAGAGTGTAAATGTGTTACTGGAATAAAGGCATTGAATGTAGTGATGTGGGATTGGCTGAGCAAGTTGTTAGATGCAGAAGTAAATGGCCAAAGGCTAGGAAATTGAAGTTTGAAAATGCTTTAGTGAAGAGTTCTTAACTTATCAAAAAGAGGTTTAAATTAAGTGGTAACAAAGCTGAGAAGTTGAATAAAACAGATACAACCATTCTTTGTTACTAATATACTTTGTAGAAACTATTTACTTTTATAAATAGTGCAACTCATTTATTTGCTTCAGTATTTCATATGCGTGTATTAAATGCAATGATATATGTCTTCTGAATTTTATATATAAACTCATACATTAATAACAATCTTAATATAGACTACATGATATGGTAAATTTCATGCCCCTGAAAGCTATCTGGATGAGATATTTTGAGCTCAAGACTTTAAGGTCTGGATGTTTGTTCTTCAGTTTACCATGGTGAATGTTGACTGAAATGAACTTGTACTGCTCACCAGGTGCTATGTTATTTCATGTCTCAAGATGCTTTCATTATTCTACCTCATGTCAGTATTACAAACAGCAGCTACAGAAGATAAATGTTAGCTCTAAAAAGTTCAGTTCCAGTAAAGACAAGAAATGGAATTAAACCTAGGTGACTGTTCCTGAAAATACATATCAATTGGTTAAATTGTTTTGCTGTTTGGTCACAACTTATATTAGTATTTATTGTCATAGTCCCACCTGGTGGAAATCACACATTGTTCAGAATGGACATATTTCTAAATTGCCTTGTCCGCATGTGCACAAACTGAAGCCCAAAAAGCTCTAATAGATTGTACATTAACAGCAGTACTGCGAAGTTACTCGGAATCTATTTCCAGTTTTACACTAGAAGAATGATAGAGAACCCATTTCAGAAATGGAGTGTCCTTTTGTATTGGTTGTTCTGTGATACTCAATTCTGCCACAAAATGTAAGTCAGGTCGTACCAGATATGGGAGCTAAAAATCAGCAATGTGATGCCATGTGCACTAGTTCTGAAAAAGTACATCCAATTTTAACTTTGCTTCCTCCCAACAAAGGAATATTAATACATGCTCACCAATTATACTTGTGATTCTGAAGGATGACTTTCATAAAAATAAGATTCATTCGTCAGTTTATGCTCAATGTTGCAAGTGGCAGGCAAAAACCATTGAGAATATCTATTGTTCACTGTTTGGTAATGGAGGGATTGGTGTAAATATAGAGGGCAATGAATTTAATTTTACTGGGTGACATATGCATCAGTATATACTGTGGAAAAGGATATGGAAGATAAAGACTGTAGGGAAATAGATGGTGACATCTTGCAAAATATCCAGATTACAGAGGAGGAAGTGCTGGATGTCTTGAAACGGTTGAAAGTGGATAAATCCCCAGGACCTGATCAGGTGTACCCGAGGACTCTGTGAGAAGCTAGAGAAGTGATTGCTGTGCCTCTTGCTGAGATATTTGTATCATCGATAGTCACAGGTGA